>NC_092692.1:6654595-6954595 GCF_964275005.1 Diadema setosum | reverse complement strand
TGGGAAAACCACAGAAAGATAAAATAATAACACTTATAAATCTACTGGAAATTGGTAGACTGCATGATTTCATATTTTCCAAATGACGAAAAAAGTCATGTTCAAAAATGATTCAAGAGATTCAAATGGCTAAAGCAAGTCATTTTTTACAAAGCATTGAAGTGATTAAGTTGTGGCAGCCAATGAAAAATGTGTTTTATTTGAGCAAATTATACACTGAACAAGAAACATTTGAGTATGTGAGAAATAGAGGGGGAGGGGAAATGCGAGAGAGGGTGGGAGAGATGAGCAGACGGCAGACTGCAGGAGAAGTTTATACCCTGAAACAGGAAACGGGCAAGCACGTTAAAATACATGGTAAATCATCGAACATTGAAGATAAGATGTAATGGAAAGCAGTGCATGTGAGGGAGTGCCACATGAAACATTGGAGTATGATGAGAATGAGTCAGTCTGTAGGGTTGATGATATCATGTGAATCATCCGAAAGTTAAAAAAAAAATGCATGTAGCTTGGTGTGGGACAAATTATGTCGTTTGAAACATCTGCATAGATTTTGAGTGCTGCTCGGTTAGTTTCTTGGAATTTATTGAATATCACTGGCAATAGAGGCTGAGACATCACATAGCATGATCGTCTAGGTTTCATGTCAGTTACATTTTGTTGGTTTGGTATCACTGTAGCAGAGAAAATCAAGTTGTGTGAATCAATTTCCATTGAGTCATTGTCCCCAACTGCTGAGATTTCTTTGTGGCTGTCACCAGCTGAGCATATCAGTTTATGGTCCCACTTGTTACAAGAGAATTCTGATACACATATCTCGTGTGACTGTTGCCTCAGGTATGATTCACCTTTGGTATCCTCCAGTTACATGCAATCTATGATTGAGTAATCATGATAATATGCTGTCATTCTAATGACAGTATCAAATCAGAAAGAAGAATCAATCAGATATTCATGAGGGGAAAAGATGAATTCAGGGTTTATTTCATATCAAATTGCTTACCTGGTTTTATCATGGATATTGCTGGCACAATATCATTCACTTCTTTATAGAGTAATGATTTCTATTGCCTGTTACCTAAAAAGGAGAAGATATGGTTTTATAGAGGTCAGGGAAACTGACCCTGCCCCATAATTGACAAAATTGAGGAAACAGTAGATTAAAGGTAATGCTTCTGTGCCAATCTGATGATAAATGATCTGTCATAAAAGTGTTTGTAGGGAAGGCGAGGCTTCTTAACCCATTGAGGACGAGTCTCGAGTATACTTGGGCAAGTGTTTGTGGGGAAATGCGTGTTGTAGCAAAATCAGTCCATCCTCAATGGGTTTATTTTCAGAATTTTGAGATTTTTTCTTTTATTGTGAAAATTTAGATGCAAGTTCTGCATCAACAGTTGCCAAGTAAAGGTCCAGAGTGTATATTTACCTTGCTTCATGCAAACTGTTTGCTTGTCCTTTGATATTAATAAGTCCACAGTCTAACTTGAGCACTCAATGGTCATTATCAAACTTTGCAGTGATTTGTATGTAGTTTTTAAGAGGGTTGATGTGCATGTAAGTGTGTGCCTGAGTTTGTTTTCTTCACCTGTGTCAACTACTTTGCAGAAGACAAATTTGAGAAAAACAGCTGTTAGTTAATATTCATGCATAATCTCTTCTAATTTCAGTACTGTACATGCAAAGTATCAAATCGTATCCATTCTAAAATGTGCAAACTAAACTAGTTCAGTGCATCATTGACATCATTTGACAGCAGTAAGATTGCTATCAGTATCATTTGTGTAATGGCATCATTGAAAAATAAGTAATTTCAGATGGTGAACCAGGGGATCTTTCACACACAAAAACCCACACACAATAAGTGCTTTGTTTATCAAAATATCCTACTCTGTCTGTTTTTATAGTTATGATATGTGGGGGATTTTGGTTGTTTTTTTTTTTTTTTCACTTTGAGAGGGTGGAGAGAGGATAGCAGTCTCAGTGACATGATGGAAAAGGCTCTTGGTGGAATTGGTAAACTGTTGTAACCAGGTGATTATATCTCCCTGTTATACTGTATTATAATGATAGATGTAACCTATTTGGCCATATCTTTTTGATTTGGATGAATACACCTCTTGTTATAGTTACTGATGAACAATAAGTTTCATACAAATCAGGAGAAAATCATGTCAATATTAAAATATATTCAGTATTGATGAACATGGTCTTACACTGCTTTATGCCACAATGCATCGTCCATTTCAAAGTGACTTGAAAAAGTGTACAAAGAAAGTTTGGAAAATATGCACTCAGGCAGGAGGCAATATTAGTCTACTGGTGGTGTAATATTAGACTTTCTCTTGTTTGGATATGATTTTCCATGAAATCTTGATTTAATATTCAGTTGCTCTATGTCTGATAGGAAAAGAAAACTTTGCTTGAAAATATGTAGTTTGGAAAATCACCTTCTTGAAAATGAAAATAGTCCTCATATTGTGCAGGATTATGGAGATATCAGTAATATATGGGGATATGTTTATATGGCTGTAGGGCAGATTATTATGTGACCAATTTCAATAAACTGATATATTACATATAGCACACCCCTCCCTAATGAGAAAGATTATTCTTACTCATTTATTTTTATTTTCCAACATTCCCATATTTTTGTTATTATTATCTAAGTAGCCTTTGCAGTTTGTGGTTAATGTTTAAAAGTTTCAATATCTCTTATTATTGCTTGAGAGTCACTCTGTCTGACAAATGAACTCACACAGCTGATTCTGCTTTGTCATTGAAAGTGTCAACTAGATCTGTTCTGAATATTGCTATCCCACTTTCGGATCGCCTAAGGCAAGTTAAATATATTTACAAATGCTCTTGAACACAAACTTTTTGGTGTATATTTAGCGCAAAAGTTGCCATTTATTTTCTTTAGTTGACCTTGTGTTACCCAATTACCATGTCACGCAACTGAGAGGTTTTTCTTGTCAGACATTTATCAACAAGAGTCGGGTCAAACAAAATTATTCACTTTAGTAATCGAAATTAAGGGAGTAGCATTCATCTAAAGTTGAATGCTCTTAAGCAGGAAACGACCATGCTTTATTGAACAATTAGGCCCCACAGTTTGTGGTTTGTGTCTGTGTTAGTGGTATTATTCATGTGTATGCCAAGAAAGTTGCCTGCCATAGGTACAGACACGCTTGTCAACATTCATAAGAAGTCATATCATATATTCTTTTCCACCACCTTTCCGACACATCACATCGGCAGTTGGGAAGTGAGCAAGTGATATCAAGTGTCAGGTGCTTGTGTGCATATGGTCATATGATCGCAGGACTAGCTCCTGATTGCCAACCAAACTGTGTGCAGAGCACTCCAAACCTCTCCAGTCCCTTGCCAGGTTGTTGGCAATAAATACAAGCTGCATAACGAACATCATGGAGCAGCGGTTTGGTGAATGTTGTTGAGTTGGTCGAAGTTTGATCTGTGGAACAGCATCTTTTTCCCCCTGTCATTTGTGAGAGGGGACTCGGTGAAAAGATGTGGCAAGATTTCCCTCGGAGTTGATCTCTTCCCGCTGCTGTGCAGTGTGAAAATGACTGTCACAGATCATCAAGAATATAAAAATCAGTGCTGTACTTCTGACTCTTGTGGAAAATGTATCAGGATTTTATTATGCAGAGTATTCCTGAGGAAAGTGAGGAGGACTTGTTGGGTATAAGTGATATATCAATAACTAGTAAGTATCTCGTTGGGCAGAAATATTATCATTTAACTCTGTCCTCACAAACATGGCTTACAAAGTTGTTTTTAATGAAAAGTTAAACTACTTTGTAAATGTATTGTTATATATGCATTACCTTGTTGGATCTAGCATGTTTACTGAATTTCCATTATTGATTTCTTCTTCTTACAGATGAAATTCTCCTGTCTGAGGAGGAATGTCCATTGGACATAGCAGTAGAGAACAAGCGCAAGGTCCGATTTGTCCTCAAGGTTGCCCAGGAAAACAACATGGCTGGTCAAAATGGAGGTGTCCCTGCCCTCCCCGATGCTACCAGACATAAGATGTTGTCGAAGTTCTTTGGAGTTAACAGTAGTGAACTAAATCTGCCGTTTTCACAGTCTCTACCATCGCCTCATGAACACACACCAAATGGCTTGGATTCACCAAGATTTGATGTCCATTCAAACAGTGATGCTATAAGCCTGAGTAGCAGTGGTAGCAGCAGCAGCGGTCTGTCAAACAGCCAGCGAAAACTGAAGGGACAGCGCCCTTTCAATGGACCCAATGGTGTGACTGGACTACTGCTGAAACCACAGACACCACGATTCAAGCGTAAGGCACCTAATCCAGGGCATGAACACAGGAACATTCGACCACAAAACAGAACACCAAAGAAAAGACATAGGCCTAAATCTCTGACACTTATTCTTGAGAGATCGCTTAGTCTAAAGAGAAGACAAAATGGTAGCAGTAGGACCTCAAATGGAAAAGAACTTTCAACAGAAGAGACTGCACCAGGGGTTCTTAAAGTATTTGGTGACTCTCTTTGCCCTGGTTCAAACTATAAGAGTGTTCTTGCCTCAGCCCGATCTTCGGCCATTGAACTTGTCAAAGAAATCTTGAGCAGGTACTCTCTTCCGAGAAGTGCCTATAGGGAACATGTCTTGTGTGATGTGATTGGAAAGTTTGTCAAAACAAGAGCAAACGGTGTCAGTTTGTCACCGGGGGAGGATTCACGAGGGACATGGATCGAGGAGTGTGTTCGGCCCATTGCAGACCATGAGAAACCCCTCATACTGCAGTCCTACTGGAAACCAGGTGATGGCCTCATGAGGAGATTTGAGGTGAGGAGGCGGCAAGATCTTCCTCCAGAGGAGGTTGACAACATAACCTCAGGAATCAACAAGAATGCCCGAAGACTTCAAATGTCCAGATCGTATGCAACCTCCACGGAGCATAGTTTAGACAAAGTTGACTCTGGCCATGACTTTGAGGATGGTTTCTTCAATGGGGACCTGGCCTCTCATTCTAGCCCACGCTCTAGCGTCATCCGCACTCAGGACCCCAATGGGAGCATGGAACGGGAGGAGACAGAGAGCAGTGATGATGCCATGTCATGTGGTATCCGGATGCCTTCTGACTTACCCTATCTCCTCACCCTCCACAGCTACGATAGTAATGACCTCTTGATGCACATGCTGAACAAGGAAGTGATACTTGTAGGAAATAGGAATGTGGAACCTGAGGACGAAGACAGTGATGACTTGTTTGCAGAGAGTGTTGATATTGCCCTGGATGCACCTGACATCTTGCCACAACATTGCTGGATATTCCGGCAACACAATTTCGCAGAGAGAGGGGTGGAGGGGGACTCAACCGGTGAAGAGGGCGAGTTTCTCGTTCGCTTGGAGAGTGTGTCTGATGCACTCGTCATCATCAATGGCACACCAATCACAGGAAGTGCCACTCTCAATCCTGGAGACTTTGTCTGCTTTGGACACCACTACGCATTCATGTACAAGGACCCGGCAGCGAGTATGTCACCTGCCATGTTTCCCTGGACTGTCCCAGCCAGCATGACCCAGCGCCGGTGGGTTGCCCCTAACCAGTATCTTGCCCAGAAAGCCAAGGAGTATGCCAATGACCGACAGCGGATTAAGGTGATGTACCGATTGCATGAAGAGGACCAGATCCTGGGATGGATTGGACACTACATTGAGAAAGCAAAGACAAACTGCACATTAGGCATCTCCTACCTATTGTGCTCTATGGTGGAATATGCTGCCTATCACTTTCATCAGAGCACTGTCAAGTCACTCATCCTCAAATCAGCAACTCTCATCCAAGGCATTGCATGGGTGAGTTGAACCTTTACCAAGTTACCATCGTGGTCTGATACGTTTCAACTTGTTGTCGTCAATGCTAAACTTTGACCATGAGGCAGTTAGTGTACAGCAGCATTTTGGTGGTCTATGTAAGAAATATTCTGGTTTACACCAATTCAAAAAATTACATATGTTTTCATCAAATAATTGTAAAGTGGCCATCACTTTGAAAATAGTCTTGAGGGAGCTAAAGGTTTACTTCAGTTCAAGTTTATCTTTTCTTCTTCAACATAAACAGTAACATGCATGTACAATGTGAGCAAAGGGAAAGAGATGGAAATGTAATAATATAAGAAAGCATGGTATATTATACTTTTGGTGAAAATTAGATAAATGAAACATTTGAGTGTTAAATAATTTAGGGACAGAGATGGGGTGGGGGGTAATAGAGTTACCATGCAAACCACAACCACCACCACCCCCAAAAAAGAAAACAAGTGAAATTAATGCATGGTTACCAATTGAAGGACATATTACCTTACCATTTGACAAGTTAAACATATATTTATAAGGTCATATCATTTATTAGGCAGTTGAGAAAACTAGAGCAAGTGAATAAATCCAGCAGAAATGAGTATAACAAGCAGTTTTAAGTGTTAATGTACTGACAAAAATCACTTTAGTCTTATTGCTAACTTATATTAAATTTCAGCAGGAATCCAGTTTATACGTAGGTCTGATACAAAGTGTATGGAGATTTTAAAATGAAGGTGCATTGGTAAATATGTACAAACAGATAATGTGAGAGCTGTGACATCAGTATCTCATCTTATTTGCATATACCATGGCAACCAATGTTGCTGCTTCATGAGACTAAGTTGTGTATATCTTTCATAAACTTTCGATGTTCTATTTGTTTTACTTAACTCCACACATCCAAGTCAAAATATGCAGGGAGTAGAATTTCCCTATTGCATGAATAAACCTTTTTTTTTCACTTCACAAACCAAAGCTTAAGTTTATAAAAGACTGCATCTAGTCAAATTTCCCACTGAAGGAAACAAAAGTGATGCAACAAGCATTTAAAAAGAAGTTTGCGTAAGGTGAATTGTAAGTGTAAGGGCGGTACATTACATGAATTGCCGAATCATGTGCAAACATGTGCCAATCATTACTTCATAAGAGAAGTCCAGCGATTTAACAAAATCATGTTTCACAAACGCCAGTGTGAGAAGATATGACTAATAACTTTTGTTCACCAGCCCTTCTGACAGCTGCTGAATTATGCTGTGCTTTTGCTGTGAGTAGGCCTTTTGGGCAAAAAAAAAAAGAAAAGAAAAGAAAAGAAAAGAAAACACTTTCAAAAGTCGCTGTATGCCTAACAAAACTCTTGACACTTCATCACTCTGCATTGGTTGAAATCAATACTATATCCGGAATTTAGAGAAGCAGTTCCTCTATGCGGAGCTAATTGGTGGTATGTGAAACACCTAAGCTCCATTGTTGTGAGATGGCACAATTAAAATGGTGGTTTTTGCCTCGTTCAAAGCTTCGTTGCCTTTCCATGGGCAGCAACAATGGACTACCCCACTGGCCTCCTATCCCAGTTCTTGGTACTCCAGCCAGAATTGACACAAAGGTGTCATAGGTGCACGCTAGGGTCAAGCATTGATCATCTCGTATTGGAAAAGCTGTGATAATCGCTTTGGATAAAAATGGCAAGCGGACCGTGCTACATATGGTCATGGAGCTTTGTTTCCCACTGTCCACTTTTGGCCACTGGCTGAGAGAGAAAGGAGTTGGTACTGAAGTACTACATCGTATAATGATAATGATGATGATAATGATAATGATAATGATAATGATAGTTATAATAATTTCAATGACGACAGTGAGTGTAATAATGATAATTATGATAATAGTAATAATGTTAATGAGAATTGTAATGATATTGATAATAATAGTCGATTCTTATATTAGCACATTTTAGATCAGACAGAGCTCTTAATTAGCTTCACATCTGAGAAAATGTAGATTCAACACTTGAGATACAAAACAATATCAAACAGTATAGAAAAGGAATTGCTATATGAAAAACTACCAAATCTGGTTTGATTGAATGCATCAGTAAAAAAAGATATATTTTTAGCTGTTTCTTCCAGAATGTGGAGTTATTCTGAGAACAAAGAATGAATAACAAACAGCAGATAGCTCTTATCACTTGAGCCATTAATTTTTAGGTTATCATTTGAATAACCTTATACCTAAATTTCAGCCATGTCTCCTTCAAACACCTATGACAAGTCATTTTCTTTTGATTTGACATGGTATATATTGCTTTTGTTTATACTCTGCATTAAAGTAGTAAAATATTAAGTGTAATTTTAGTAGTGACATGAGTATCAGTTTTATATCAAGGTATGCACTTTGTCATCACTACAACTTGAGGCCACATTACATCTTGGCAATTTCATTATTGACGTCAGGGTCTTGAGATTCATTTTTAGCCTGTGTTACATGAAAATGACAAAGACTAGACTCTATCATGGCATGTCTAGATTGTCCACTGGATTACATCACAGAGGGTGTGTAAGACAAAAGGTAATAGTATTACTTGTGTCTGATATCATATGTGAACTGCCAAGTACTTGTATGTAGCCTAGGCCAGTTTAAATTACTAGTGCCCAAACACATAAATTCTACTGCAAATTGAGTCATTCTGCCTTTGGTGCTTCATCAGTCTTGTTGCAAAATTGAACCATCAATTAATGATATTTATGTTTTATTGTAGGCCTTCATGTAGGTATATATCCCCTGTCTTCTCTTGTAATGAAGGTGAACCAGTGTGTTGTTATCAGTGCTGTGTAACTACTGTAAATGTATTTCATTACAGAAAAAGTGTGTGAAAATAGTTTTGAGAGATAGCCCTTAAGTCATGGAAATATATGTGATTGTACTTTTTCTGATTTATAAACAGTATAAGAGTTAATCTGTTCTTTGATTATGCATATCGTTCCCATGCTTTGCTCCTTAATGGGCAGATACACTAGAATATTTTTTTTTTCAGATTGGCACAGATGTATGGCAATGAATTGACAATGAACAGAGGTTACCTAATCTCACTAATTCTTTTTGTAACATCATGGTATGTCTGAAGCACATTGCTTCACTTGAGTGGGCTTGCTAATCTCCAAATAGGTCAAGTTCCGATGGATAACTTAATGCTAGTGAAAAAAACAACAACAACAACTTAGTAAGTTAAGCTAAGTGCCTTGGCAAATGATGGTCATGTAATCTCACTTTATCACCAGTACCAAGTACATCTTCAGTCTTCTGCATGGGTCATATAATAATAATGTCCACTGTGTCTAATATGGCAAGATGAATTCTATTTATTCATGTTCATTCTTCTGCAGACAGCATCCTATATTACTAAATATTAGAACTGATTGTAAGTTTCTTTAGTACATGGTGGGCATTTGAAGATGTCCCTTCTTCATACAGTCACTTGTAAATGTTCCTGATGTGGGATGAAGAGTAATTAGAACTTCCATTTGTGAATTCAAAATGATGTGATGTATTCATGTGTGTATCCAGCTATAAGCCTAAATTATCATATAATTTTGTTAGTTTTTTTTAATGACACATAAAATCAAACTTGTAGGCCGACTGTTTTGTCATGTGTCCTGATTATTTGTGTACTTTTTTTTGTCATTTCTATCTCATCACATGCAGGATACAACCAAAGGCCTTGCCAATCGTCCAACTGAAAAGTAAGTAGCCTTCATCCTATAAACCTTGTTATTTGTAATTGCCATCAGTATGATAGTTCAATGAAAAATGGCTCAATGCTTCTCTGGGGATGGCAATTTTGTCATGATTCTGTTCAGAGGGACGTTGATTAAATGTCAAGTTATCTTGAGCTAGGGTGTCGAAGAGATATTTAAGTTGATGATGCAGTGTGTGTTTTTTTAATGTATTCCATGTCTCATTTGCTTCTATTTTTCACCTTCTTCTTGTGGTTTTCTTTTTTACTGAGTGTGATATTTCCACCAAAATACTGTAGCAAGGAGCGAACAGAACACCTCAGATATTGATTAAGGGATACCGCATGCTCACCCCATAAGTGTCTCCAAAAAAGCCATGTAGAAGGTCATCTCAATCAACATAACTTCCTTTGTTATAGTCTCTGTTTAATAGCTCTGTATCTTTCTGGCTCCCCCCACCCCCATGCTAAATTTAGCCCACCTAGAATCAGGTTGCAAATAATTTCTATGGTGTCAAAAATTAGCTGTGTGTGTCCCTGAATCACATAGAAATAATGTTTCATCGTGCAACATTCTGAATTACATCACAAAATCTTCAGAGGCTGGTACCCCTTGGAAGCGTCTAGTGCTTGTTAGTATAAGACCCATTATAACAATGAAATTTGTTCACATTTAAGATATATCCATACTGAAAAATATATATGTATTTGACATGACTTTGATAATAATTTGATACTGTAAATCGAGGAATGTTCATGTGCATTTAAATTTCGCAAATTTCGCAAGAGCCAAGATTTGCAAAATTAAAATGCATGCAAAAGTTCTTATCTACACTGTATGCATTCAATTTTAAAGGCAACTTGCAAAAAATTTCATGCTGCGAAAAAGGCCGTCGGCTCCAAGATGTGAAAATTTCATGGTGCGAAAATATCTTGTTTCACAGTATGTGTCTCACACACATGCACAAATATATATACACTCAGGCAATAGTTTGATGCAGTGGAGGCAAATGAAAAAGAATGGAAGAAAAAAAGAAGACAGTTTAAGAATATATGTCTACTCATGCAAGGATGATATCTTTTTAGTTATAAAGCATTTGAATACTGTAAAACGTGATATATTCGCGGCATGAATTTTTCGCGAATTGGAGCCGAAGGCCTTTTTGCGGCATGAAATTTTCGCGAACTGCTACTGGCATTCAATGCATATAGTGTAGACGAGAACTTTCACGTGCATTTTAATTTCGCGAATCTTGGTACTCGCAAAATTCGTGAAATTAAAATGCACGCGAACATTCCTGGTTTTACAATATGGTTCTTAGGCAAAATTGTGGTTTTTGATTTAAGTTCAGAAGTAAGTAGAACGGGTTCTTGTTAAGAGATTACTTGGAATGAAAAGATTATTTTGGTTAAAGTGGGAAAAGCATAAAATGAAATGTTTATTCTAAACAGGTTAAGAATGTATTATATCTTCCGTCAAAATCAAATAGACTCGAATTAAGACTGTAAGATCTGTGATAGTGCGTTGCAACAACAACAATGTCAAAAATGCGTGCTAGGCAGGTTTTTCTCAGCTTTAAATCCCCCTCCCTGAAACTAAATATCGAGACTTCCCCTTAGCTGGCACTTGAGTCTGTAAAATGTCTGTCTGAGACAAAGTGCTGTCATGCTACTGTCATGTCAGGAGAAGTCAGGGAGGAAGTTCTGTGGTGTCTGGACTTGGACATAACCCAGTTTCCAGAGGATGCGCACACTGACAACTACAACAACAAAAATGCCTAACATCAAATTTTTGTGTGCCTTTTGCATCCCTGAAAATTATATTCTTTTCATATGCTGGTATATTGTAGAGGTAGATAATTCAGACCTTTCCTCAGAATCATAAAACTCGAAATTCCTGTATGATGGAGGGAGAAACAGTACTCTAGATTTTAAGTGTATTTATTCAAACCCCAAGAAATTTCCGACCGTTATTCTCAGTAGAAAAGGAAAGCGTATTCTTGAGTGACATCGGGATAGTTTCATGATTCAGGATTCAAAATTTCGTGACATTTGCGAAAGGGATATACAACCTTTAATTTAGGTGGCAATGACTGTATTAATAGGTGGGGTATTGTCCACTTGCAGTATGATGCCCTAGGCACTTAAAATTAGCCAGTTTCACAATATGCTCATATTCCATATTCTGCTCTGATGCACTGGATGCTACAGCATGATAATTTTAGCATCTGAAGGTTATTGCTGCGAGCAACAGCCGAAAGCGTGGCAAAACACCTACTTCCATGCATGCTTTTTTAGGCCTCCGGCTGCAAGCCAATTAAACATGACCATTAAACACTGTCTGAGATTTACCAAGGCTGATGTTAATCCGTTCCTTATGGGAACCTGGTGGTCTTTGTATCATGTCTATGGGGATTCCAGATTTCAGTATGGAACGGGTTAAAGGACACCAGCATTCATGTGCAAGCATTCTTTCATAACACACTTTCAAGTGTGTGATTAAAATGTAAACAAAAATGGCCCCGTTAAGTCTGTTCCCCCAAAAAATCAACTCCAAAAGCCTTACTCAATCTACTGAAATATTGTCACACGGAGGCAGCTGGCAGGAACATAGAGTGGCATTGTATTGTATTCAATTCAATCGCAAATCTGAAGCAAAAGGTGCTATCTTTGCTACCTCAACCATCCCTATGTTCACCAATGCAAAGCTGCTATGATGGACGTCTCTTATTTTCCTCTAGGCCTGAGGATGTCCATGCAACCATGGATGCCCTCATCCCAGATCTCCGCCTCCTCCTAATCTGCATGGCGAACGCCCTGGAGATGCTAAACTTCTACCAGAACAACCTGCACAACTACCTAGCAACCAGCCCCACCCATAGCAACAACAGCAGCAAAGATGGGGCAGGCAGTAGTAACAGCAGCAGCAGCAGCAGCAGTGGTCAGCAGGAGAGGCATACCCCACCACCTAGTGACCAGAGCAAGCCCAGGGAGATGGGTGAGGGGGAACAAGAAGTACTGTCCATCTTGGAAGAAGTCATGATGTATACCTTTCAGCAATGTGTCTATTATCTCACCAAGGTAAGAACATTTCTTATCATCCTTAAACCTCTCTCCTATTGCTTTTCTTCTATTTCTTCTTCTTCCTCGCCTTCCTCTGCTCTTAGATTTCTTCTTCATTTCTTTGCTGTACTGATGATTATGACATTACTAATGTGTCTGGCTACTAATGACAGATTATGGAGTAGAATGGACAGAATCGTAGCATCGGAGAAAACAGTGGGTTATTAGTCACCCTGTTTATCCCCTGTAAGGCACCCTTGAGTGCTGGAGAGTGAAGGAGTGAGGGGTATTAAGGCATATCTGTTAGCAGCGCCTCAGACTAACCCCTGTCCCTCACCACATTTCGTCTGCGGTCCTTTGGAAACGGAGCAAAGCCGTGTGAGCAATCTCTAAAGTGCGTAACGCCCAGTCGGAGCGTGAGGGGCAAGCTGACCTGCTCGGGATTCAAGAAAGGGAGAGGAGCGTGCTAGTCACCCTTTGCTTGTAAAAGTCTTAGAGAGATTTTTGGAGATTCTGACTTTCTGAGACCCTGGAGTGAATCATACATTAGAAGAATTGAGTTAGTATGTTTATGTGTGTGTGCATGTGTGTGCGTGGAAGGGAGTGGGGCTAGCGGTTGGTTGAAGGATTAGATTATTCTTTATTTTGATTCAATCCCGGTGGTTAGAGGTTTCATACAGATGAAATTTTGTCACCTCTAACAAAGTGGATTTACGGCAGCCTTACTAAACTTCAATTTCTCTCCCCCCCCCCCCAAAAAAAAAAAAAAAATAGCCAGTAACAAGGTAGATTGAGCAGACTCTCAATTTGCAGAGATAGTGTAGGCACACATCTCATTTTTTTTTCTCCCTCCTAGAATATTTCAGAAATTGAATTGCTCCAGCAAAATGAGTGGCTGTGTTTAAAATGTTGCCTGTAGCTACGATGCATGGAACCTGTGTTTAGAGACATCATCATGTAGCCATAAATAGCTCTCTGTATAATAAGTCTGTTGTATTTCATGAAAACTGCTGCAACAATGTTGTTCGTCATGGCAGCTTTGTGAAAAGGAATATTTTTAGTGAACAAATGGCAGCTGAATGTATGTTAATCATTATTGTCGGGGGGGGGGGGGGGACATCATGTACTTTTTTTCTGTCACAAGTGACTGTGTCATTGTCAGAGTGATATCTTTGTACGTCAAAATCCTACTGTTTTGTATCTACCAAGCAAGAGGACAATATGTCACCATAATTACATATGATTACAAATATGTGTGTTCCCTCATGAAAATATTTCTGGAATATATATATATATATATATATATATATATATATCTTTGTCAGGTATATCTCCCCCCCCCCCCCCCCTCCTTGTTAAAGTATCTTGCTTAAGAAATATATCAGAATCTCTGTCTAGGACACTGTGCAGCCAGAATCTTTTACACCCCTTATTTGATCCCCTGGCAAAAAGAAGGAGCAAAGGAGAGGGTGGGGAGGGGGATAGGGGTAGGATGCACAGGCTTTAATGTTAAGCTGTGCTTTTTGAAGCCCTCCTCCCGGAAAAGACAGTCACTGCCAAGTGCAAGAAAAAAAAAAATCAAGTCCTTTTTTTTTCTGTTCCTTCCAGGGTTTTATAGAATTCATGTGCTAATCCATCACGTCTCAAGTACATCAACAGTCACATCTGTATGATCCCCCTGATCTCTCTCTCCCCTGAGATATGGGCTGAGATGTTTGACCAAGAAAGCATTCATAGATCAAATAGCAAAAACAAATCAACCAACAAACAAAAATTGAAGTGCACATATTAAACAACAACCCAGTTTAATGCCAGAAGGTTACTAACTGAAAAAGCTGTGCAAAGTCTTACCTGAGCCTGGTTGGTCTTGGACATTGCTGATTGAAACTCCAGAATGCCATAATAGTTTACCAGTCCTCCTCTGATGCAGTATCAGCAGGTAACACTTACCCAGATCTCTGTAGCTACGAAGGCAAATTTCAATTTCAATTTCAATTTTTGTTTTCATATTTCTTGATGAAAAGATACATCAAATATAACAAAATTAAATAATACACAACATCCAGCTAGGATATTACAAAATGATATACATGATATCCAGCTAGGAGACACACATAGCATATTACAAACATGTAAAACATAGTGGTCGATCTATGAAAGTTGGAATCTGAGAATGAATGCTAAAGATATATGAAGGAACCTACTTAAAAGCAAGCTTGTTGAGTGTAGGTCCTAGTTGAAATCAAGCTACAGATTGAGATGAGGAGCATGGGTACAACAAATGACCGAAACATAGAGACAAAAAAGAAAATACCAAAAAAAAAACCAAATATACAGGGATATAGCAAATTCTTCTCTAGTGCATATATAGCAAATTCTTCTCTAATGCAGGTTTGCCTCAAAGCACAAGCTGTTTTGAATGATTACAGTTTGGAACCAAAGCAGCATAAATTGCAATAATCTTACCATTTTAATGAGCAGAATCTGTCTCAGACTTAAAGATTAATTGCTTGATGGGCAGTAGGTCAGTTAGTATGATATTCCCTTGGACCTTGCAGAAGCCATCATGGTCATGTGTCTTTGATGTCGCGTAAAAAAAAGTCTTCACCTGGTTAAAATGTAATGTAGGGCTTCAATGAAAATGCACACTTTTTAAATCTATGTTAACGAGGTAGACGAGATTGTCCCACAGGGAGCATGTAAACATAATTATTAGCATACTGAGGGAAAAATATTTGTTTGACATATAAACACATCATGATAAGTTAAAAGCTGTTAGTTTACGAGAAGTTAGATATTAAGAATTGGCAGCAGAAAAACTTTGTGTGAGATGGCCACAGTGCATTATCAAAGCTGACAGTTTGTCTCACAAATTGCTGTACCCTGACTTTGCAGAGGCAGGACATGCCAGGTGCCTCGTTGATGACTTAATGTAGATCACATGCTCCTGTTATTTCTCAGCAGTCCCTTCAGAATATGTGATATCATAACTTTGTCATTAAACTTTGGTTGATTACTGGCATGGGAATAATATAACTTAATGCACACTGGCATCTCTTCCACACATACACAGGGGATTAGCATCTGGTTCTGTAAAGGGGGTGGGCAAAAATATCACTTTCATCCACCCTCACCGTCCACCCTCTCATGAAAACAAATTTGTTCAACAAAGTGGAGGTATAGGCAAGTTCACACACACCTGAATATAATGGTTTTGAAAAATAATCTCAGCAACACAATGTGAAAACAAATAATTCTTGTGCTTGAACACACTGTGGTGTTCCTTAGACCCACGATGTCTGACTCAGAATTTGTGGGCTCAGATTGCAGACCCATGCTATACAGTGTGTAAGATATCTCTTCTGTGGGAAGACCAGTGAAAGAACAGGATAGACATCTAACAGTATGTTTTGTATTATATGTTCATGTACATAATTCAATAATTTCTAATATTATAGTTGTGAACAGACTTGTGGATACATAAAAACAAACAAACAGAGATACCAGTAGATAGATAGATAGATAGATAGATAGATAGATAGATAGATAGATAGATAGATAGATAGATAGATAGATAGATAGATAGATAGATTGATTGATTGATTGATTGATGAATAGATAGATAGATAAAGAGGTAGGTAGGTAAATAGGAAAGGATAGGATAGGGTCGGATCAAATTAGATCAGATCGGATGGGATAGAATACGTATATAGAGCAATCTGAGTGAGAAAAATTATGCCCAAATGTTTGATTAGAATGAATGTTTGACAGAGTATAAAAGCACTAGTAAATTCACAGTGTTCAACTCTGCGAAAGATGTGATAGAACAGAAATTGAGAGTGTGCAAGAACATGATCCACCAGCTAGCAAGTCCCTTTGAAAAGTTTGGACCTCTGCCGAGAGATCTCCAAGGGTCTGAGGTTTGGAGCCTGAGACATTCAGATTCTACTGTGGTTGACTCTTAGAGGAAGAAGAAAGGTGGGGAAACACAGAGCTTTTCTTAAAGTCCCCAGTAGTGTACTGCTAAACTGTGGATTGGGAAGGGTGGTCCAGCTTAGATGCATGTGTTTGCTGATGGATGCTATAAGTTGTTTTCGAATGTACCCTGGTGGGCAGCAAATGAAGATTGATTAAATCAAACTACCCATGAATCCCAATGCTACCGAACACTGTTTCATGAAAGTTGTCAGCCCTGACAATAACCATAGTAACAGTCAGTGACCAGAGCTTCTCAGCCAATCAAAACCAAGGATTGCACTGAAATTGTCAGAGACTGACAAATTGTCAGGGCTGACAACTTTCATGAAATGGTACTCAGGTCTTTAAGTCACACTGTGAGATGGTACATTGTATCACATTACTAGTCATCCCCCCCCCCCTCCTCCACTGTCACAGTTTAGTCCTTCCTGCCCTTAATGTTTTATGTGGCGGCAGTGCCGTCACGTCAGAGGGAATGAAATGGAGTGCATTGCTGTAGTGGTTAATACTAACACGCTCTCCTTACCACAAAGTGTAGTCACTTGAATTGATAGGCAGCAGTACTGCAGTCAATAATATTTCTCCTCTGATACTGAGTCAGCATGCATGGATTTTTGACAAAGTACCACCTCAGGGAGTTTAACAAAAATTAATGTCTCTACGAAGTCAAGGAAATGTAAATAAAGGAGATATATGATACATTATTCCAGTCTTTTCAGTTGGAAAGAAGTACTCTGTTATCCTAGCAGAGATGGCAGATAAGCTAAATTTGTAACACATAAACAGGTTACCGAGATTTCCATAGAAATGTGATATGAGTCATTTCTTCTTGATTTTACAGCAAGACAAAGGAGGAAGAAGATTCTTTGTTCTTCTCCTGCATGTTTAAAATTATTGTTTCATGAAATCACATAAATAATGATTATGAATGTGCATGTGCAAATGTGGTATATATATATATATTCAACTTAAAAAAAAAAAAAAACCAACAAACAGGTGGATATTACAACAACAAAAATTGCCCGAGATATAGATCATAACATCACATGATTTAGCTGTGAATAATGATGATGGACTTCA
Organism: Diadema setosum; assembly: GCF_964275005.1. Lineage (NCBI taxonomy): Eukaryota > Metazoa > Echinodermata > Echinoidea > Diadematoida > Diadematidae > Diadema > Diadema setosum. The sequence goes on along the minus strand of NC_092692.1, from coordinate 6,936,885 downwards.
TCACAGTCAGTGCCTAGTCAAATTTGCCATAACCAATATTGTGACTGTAAACCCACAACTCTTGAGGAATGGAAGCAACCAGTAGCCCAGTCATACCATGGGGCTTTGCTAGGAGACACCATTCCTTGATCAGCTACATTACCTGACAAGTTTTATTGGCAGTCAGCATCATATTTGCTACATTATGTTTTAACCCGTTGAGGACGGTTTGATTTTGCTACAACACGCATTTCCCATAGACGCTTGCCCGAGTATACTCGGGACTCGTCCTCAACGGGTTAAAGCCACTGAAATAATGAAGAATGTTTCGACACACAGCCCTACCGTTCATTTCTGATGGACTCTTGTCAGAGCCCTGTCAAAATGACTTATCTGTTTTGATTTATTATCTCATGTGACTGTTCATGAATGCAATTCACATGCTCCTGACAAAATATAACTCGGAAATGGCATAATACCTGGCTGTTTTCCCTTTCCTTTCCTCATTTTTTTTTTTTAGGGGTGTAGATTTTTTAATGTTTAATTTTGTTTCCCTCATTCATTAGACCAGGCATATTTCCAGGAAGTTGTTCACAGAATCAGAGATAAACTGATCAACCATTTCTGACACACAAAATCATGTTTCCTGTTTTCAGTGTATTCATAGCAGCATGTAACCTCTGATGATTATTGTGTTTCATTAGTGGTTCGTTACATTTTGTGGCATTTTCCCAACAGGTGGTGCATATTCCAACATACCAACAGTACATAATTTGCCAACACCATGTTATGACTGGATGCTGGTTTTTTTTTTTTTTTTCCTTTTTTAGTTAAAGTTGATATTGCAGTATTGAGAAAAAAATGAAGATGTATATACATTATGTCTGAGACACTCAAGGGTTAAAAAAAAAAAAAACTGCAAGGTTAAACAGGCAAAGAACAGATCAGGTGATTTCAGGAAAAGGTGAATATAATGTATTTGTTCTTATGACCTTCTCTGCTCATGCACACCCTACAACTTGTGACTAATTAATGAACATTTTGAAATGTTTGGAAACTGATCACACACAAGAGCAAGTAATCCAAGAAATGGCACAGCTGTTGGGAAATATATGTTATATACCTAGTATAAACATGGAAAAATGCAAACTTGCTAGTTGGCACTGAGATTAATCATGTTATGAACCTCTAAATAGTTTCCATTGACTCAGCTTTTGGAAGTTTAAAATGCAATGTATGACTCCGTCTATTGTTTCTTGAGCTAAGATGTTTCCTTATAAATGTTGGAATACACTGAATTTGACCATGTCGTCTTGTTTGAAAGAAATTTCAGCTGTACTACACTAAATGCCAAAATTCTACTTCTTCTGCCTTTGTTTTTTTTTTCTAACCTTCATTTTCTATTTGCCATACCAAAGAAAATGCCCCACAATTGAAATAATTGTGTATACAAATCTAAACTCATTCCCTTTCAGATTCTTAAATTCCCATAGCTTTTACACAAGATGCCCTAGTTACTACAAGCAATGAATATGTTCGGTGTTGTCTTCTTGTGTGTTGCAGACACTTTATGTAGCTCTCCCAGCTGTCTTGGACTCCAACCCTTTCCTGGATGATGTTCAAGATGGCCGCAACTCACCCAGCAACAATGGCATGGACAAGGTCCTCTATGTCTTCAAGTCTACCTTTGACCTGATGCAAGAAGTGGGGGTGCATCCACAGATCACGTCACAGCTGTTTGCTTACCTCCTCTTCTTTACAAATGCATCGCTTTTCAACATGCTCATGGAGCGAGGTAAGCATCCCTCCTTGCAGACTCCTTTTTCTAATTTTTTTTTCCTCATCGATGGCATCATTATGTTAAAGCAGAAATTTATAGAGAATCTAGAAATATGACAAGTTTGATATCTATGGAAAGCTACGAAGCTACTTAACATAACTGGATATCTTTTAAACGATGTAACTTTACCCCCAAACTGTTTTTGAGATTGAAAAAACACCCAATTTCCATGACCACGTAGCTCCGTTCGCTACAAGAAACATCGGATTTGAGCGACGTCACCTAATGTATATGAGCTGATTTGCCGTACGGCTATATGAGACCCGCTCTGGCAAAACCCGGAACTTCTCGGCAAATGTGATTTCGCGCTACAGCCCGAAAAAGGTCAAAAAATGACCTACCTCAGGGACCAAATTGACATTTTGGTATCAAGTTGTAAGGGAAATTTTCTAGTTTCTGATTGATATCAACAACATTTTGAAATACAACCTACAAAATGTAGAATTTTGAAGAGAAAAGTGGGAAGTCAATCTCAAATGTTGGCCAAAATCTTACGTCTAAAAACCAAATCGCCTTCGCTTACGGCGAAAATGACTGTTCTTTTGGCGATCGTGTCTTAGATATTCTGCTTTGAACCCTGACACATTTGGTACCTACAGAAAGCTCTGCCTCTGCTTATTCCAAATATGGTCATGGCATGATGTCATGCTACTCACTTTCATTCATAAATTCGTCTGAAACATGCGTAAATTTATCTCCCAGACGTCTCCCAGACGCGTAAACAGCCTTGTTGCTTACCAAGACACGTGATCGAAATACGTGTTCACGATTGGTCAACTGCGCCGAGGACCTCCTTGTTTACAAGCAACCTACAATGTACGTGTTATACTATGGGGATCGCTGCGTGCAGCGGTGCATGCTTGCATGCAACACGTGTATCGTGACTGCTGCTCAGCACGGAAATGTTGCAGTTTCCCGCTTTTTTAGACTGTTTTTTTAGCAAGTTGAGGTAGAAATTGGAATATAAACCAACACACAAGAGAAAAAGAAGGTCACATTTATCTAAGAAACCTTCATCATGCCATTTCGAAGAAGAATCAAGCTGAAATCACGGCATCAAGGAATACCTCTTCAGTGCTGATTCTGCTGGTACTGTTGTGCGTACGCCTGATCACAGCAATCGCGAATCTTGAGCTGATTACGGTAGGTTTTGTGCTTTTCAAACGTCGTATTTCCGTAAATTTATGGGTGTAAAAATGATTTAAATTTATGAGTATGTAAGATTACCTCAGCTATACGCAATTCCCCCATAATGATCGATTTGTTGTGTCAATAATAACAGCAAATTGTGGCTGTACGAAGGAACAGCTGATCACGGCGATCACAGGTGAATCTTGAGCTGACGATTTGTGCTTTTAAAACTTTGTTTTTCCGTAGATTTATGGGTGTAAAATATGATTCCAATGAACACAAACAAACAAACAGTTTCACGACGTGAATATATAGTTTTGGCGGACGATTTATTCTAGATTGACAACAAATTACACACCAATTTCCTGAAAAGTGCACACAGTTTGCCTATAGATACGTAAATCCCACTGGGTTGCATACACACGTGGTGATGTCGCAGATTTGGCACTTTTCGTAGCCGCATCGAACTTTTTGCAGTGCTCAAATTTGGTAAAAATAAAGATTCTTATATTCAAAGCAGAGACAACTTTATTGCATGATTTATGTCAGAAATTAATCAAAATAACATTAAATGGTGGAAAACAGTCAATTTATATGATATTATTTCCTATAAATTTCTTCTTTAACAATTATAATAGTAATAATAATTGGGTCATTTTTTATAACAAGGCTAGCAGCACCCCAAAGTCCTCTTTCAGCCTGCTGTGTTCTTTAAAATTTCTTGCACAACACATGACAGGATAATGCTGTAGATTTCAGGGTCTTATTTGAAACCCAGGGCAGCCTCTTTAGTGATAGCACTGTTCTCCCCCAGAGGACCTTGCTCTTTATAGCCATTACCCCAGGATTACCCCAGGTACTCATCTGTACATCTGGATCAAGAAGGACAGATAAAATTGGTTGAAATTGTCACTGCTGATCAAAGGATACGTGAACTGGGCAAGACTATCTTTTCTATATATGATTTCAGAGTTTGTATCCACAATACTACATCACTGTTTTCATCGTTTAAGGAAATTAAGATCTTAAAGGAGTTGTGCATCACATTTCCTGTGTATCACATTTCACAATGTGATGCATCATTTCATTTGCATTACTTTTCACATCCATTTGCAATACATAGGATTAAATCACAAGAAATAATAATGATTGAATCACAAGAAAAAATTGCTTCATAGCAAAAACAATGTTTATTGAAGTGAAATCAACAGCAAGAGAATAAAACTGCTTACTGGTAGTTAAAGCATATTTAGAAGAGAGATTTTAGTTATTTTACTGCAGAAATTGTTGTGGTTAACTGTTGAGGATGATTTAATTTTGCTACAACACGCATTTCCCATAGACGCTTGCCCGAGTATGCTCAGGACTCATCCTCAACAGGTTAATATATGTGATCAACAAGAACCATTTTGAAAGCCTCTAATTTTATTGATGACATCTGTCTGCAGTGCATGGGAATTATATTGATTTTTTCCTCATGTCATTACTACTTTATATATCATTTCTTTTTACTCAGTTGCTATCAGAATTAAATGAAAACAGAAATTGGGCAATGAGTTTGTGATATGGGCATATGACATTTGATTGGTATTGCCCAGCTTTCGAAATCAAAAGGTATAAAAACACAGAAATGGCTTCCCATAACAGTTTTGTGTCAGGTGCAAAAAAATAAAAAATTAAAAAAAAATTAGAAAATGACATATAAGGAGACAGCACCTGCCCATGGCTTTCCATACTCCCAAGTCCTCCGCATAACCTTCACGTGAGAGGATACTCCCTTATGTGCCCTTAAGCCCCTTTTTAATGTGGATTGGTGCTGGATGCGGTCCACTGATCAGGGCCTTTCATGAACCACTCTAGGGCGGAGCCACCGTTTGCCACCGGCCACCGGCAGCGGCAGAAATTAGATTACATGGCTCATCAGCAAGTTGACCAAACTGATGATTTGTCAAGAATAATCATGCATGGGACAGTGATGACAACCTAAATTAACTCTTTTGACTCCCCAAAGATGTGGGGATAAGGGAAGAAAGTGATGAAGCCATTTCACATCATAAGGCAGAGGGGATCACTGGTTGAAATTAGGTGATGACAGATTAAAATCAACTGTAGATATGAACTGGGCATCTCCATTAAATTCTAGCATTGATGTTATCCCATCATATTCAATAAATATTTTTTTTATCTGCTATCCAACTACAATGACATTTTGTATCAGCTTTCTTGGAATTAAGCAACTATCCAAGGAAACAAGCACAACCAATCCCAAGCAAACTTTAGATATTTTTAGCAAAGAAGCATGATATGTTTTAGAATGTGGAAAGTGCGTCATATATCCTGACAAATGACAAAATAACTCCAATGTACAAATGAAATGCGGGGACTACTGTTAGTTGATAATCTGCCCCTTTCATTTGATTTGTGATTAAAAGATTCTAGATGTTTTAAAATGTTTGAAGTATGATTCATAATGCTTTGGTTTATGGATAATAACTAATATCTAGTAAAAGCATGAATTATCATCTTATGATGTTCTTTGAGATTTTCTTGGAATATCTTTTTCTCTTTTTTTTTTTTTGAATTCTTGATGTGATGGAAGATTTTACCATGCAGTCCCCACCATTTTCATGAAACCCTGTGTGTAGCATATTGAAGTATATTCATAAAATATATATAGGGATTCTTTTTTTTCTGACATTTGATCGGTGAAAGCCTATGGCAGTGTGGGTTCTGGCACATGGTGTGTGTGGTATTACAGGGGTTGCCACCTGTAAGCAGCGGTGGACAACAGGTCCCCACCTTGCCAGATATCCATGCCCTCTCATGCCAGCAGGAAGTGGATTTATGATGAGGATGACTGCACACAGGAATATGATGATGTAACCCCATTTCTGCTGACAGAGGCGACGACCGGCATCAGATTGTCCAGACAAGAAGTCTCCATCAACGAGAGGAGATATATGTATGCTGTAAAACCAGAAATTTTCCGTGTGTATAAATCTTTCACAAATTTCACAAGGAGCCAAGTTTTGCAAAAGGAATATGCACACAAGAGTTCTTGTCTGCACAGTGCATCAAATACCAGTGGCAATTTGTGACAGTCTAATACAGCGGAAAGGCCATCTGCTCCAATTTTCAAAAGTTTAATGCAACAAATGTTTCTGATTTTACAGTGTATTTTTCCTAAAAGTTATTTTAGAACAATGATAGATGAGTCTGATACTGTTGTAGACTTCAAACAGTGCAAAGTGAATGAGAACATCTACATTCAATAGATATCCCTGATTCAGTCATCTAGTTCCTGTCTCTACTGTCTGTTTATTCTATCTAGGTGAGTGGAATTCATGGGATGACACGATGTGGTTTGCTCGCCCTGGCAGGATGTTTTGACATCCGCTAAGATGGCGTTTTTGTTGGTTGTTGCTGCCAGATCCATGTTCTCTTCTTTTCATAGTTTTTTGAAAAACAAAAAATGAGAAATGTAACAGGCTGGCAGGTTGTTAGTCTTTGGGGACAGATTTTTCTTCATGACTCTGTAATTTTGAAACCATTCCAGGGACAAATGCTCATGAAATGTTGAAGAGTATACATATGTGTGGTTTTCACAGTTGTTTGAAAGAAAAATAAAAGTAAAATGCAACAGGCTTGCAGGTTGTTAGTCTTTGGGGACAGGTTTTTCATCATGACTCGGTTATTTTGAAAACAGTCCAGGGATAATGATAATGAAGTGTTGAAGAGGATATTAACCCATTCAGGACGGGCTGATTTTGCTACAACATGCATTTCCCATAGACACTTGCCCGAGTATACTTGGGACTCGTCCTCAACGGGTTAAAGTAGTATAGTACATTACCATCCCATAGCCTTTCCTCCAGCTAACTGAGCAGCTGCTTGCAGCCCTGTGTGTAAGTTGCAGATGTGAAAGTATGTGCGTTTTATAATCTCGTTTATATGATCTTGTGTTTCACAGTACTCCGCAAATTAATCTTTGTAGATACACAGTCAACTTTTTTTGAACCAATGCAATATAGTTTGACATTGCCAGAAATATGTAGGTGCTGAAGGGTTAAAGAAGGGGAATTCAATGAACATGTTGTATATGAGTGAACATGAAATGATGTTCACATTAACCATAACAAGACACAGTAAATGTAAACCTTGTAATATGCCAGATACAGATATGTGATTCACAGATGCATGTGATTACTGCAACCTGAGTCATTGACTCCTACATACTTAGTATTTCTTTCCTTCTGTTTTGACTCATGGCCACCCACAAAAAAAAATGTTAAAAAATGAGGAAGACATTTTTCCCCTCTGTCTGCAGAATTCATTAACTTAACCTGGTCTTTAATGTGTGAAGGTCGTACAAAATCAAACATTCATCAAAATCAGTAACTGTCTGACACAAACCCTTCACCATTCATGAAATGTCATAATCTAATTTGCCTTCATGATAGCATGGCCTGAATATTTGATCAGATTGTATTTGGGTTTCTGAGGTATTTTAGCCTTGTGTTCATTAATCTCCACTACCCCATTCCCCCTTTTTTTTTAATTTCTTTGCACTTTTGGCTTCCTCAAATCACCTTTAGCGCAAATAAAGTATTTGAACATGGGGAAAAATATGTCAAAAGAAATTGGCACAGTTTTGTTCGATATAGCTGACTGTGCAATGTTTCAGGCATTCAGGCATTCATAGAACCTCAGTGTCATGATCTAAGACAGTGTGTACCTGAAAGACACTAAGTGGATATGGGTCCCTAACAGAGGAATAATATATCAATAGTACAAAGGTAAAATATATTGGGCTAAAACATACCTTTTGAGTAAGTGCACTTGCATGTCTGCTTTTCAGTATCTATTTTGTTGTTATTGTTGTTGTACTACAATATCTTAAGGGAAGTGAAATTTTGCAGCATTTGTACTAACCAAAAATTATTCCTGATTAAAATGTGTGTAATTCACCATTTTAATTTTGCATCATAGCAATGACTACAATCATACCATGATGCCTTGCAGAGTAGACTGGACAGCATCGATAACCTTGATTCTGGTAATTTAGTCTGAATTGAAAGTTTATTGTGATGACATAACTCAAGGGTCATCTTTAGGTAATTTAGTTTCCCTGCCTTCTCACTCTATTTAGATATACATTCTTGCCTCTCAGTTTTCTTACACCTCGGCTTACTGTTTAAACCTCAAACATGGCAGAAAATGTTAGTATGTGTTCAATACAGATGTTCATATGTATGCCAAGGTTCTCAAGGTGCATTGAAATAACGTGACAAATACAGGGAGAATCCTGAATCATTGCTGGTCTGAAGTCCCCTTGACATGAGTCTAGAGGAAATGAAGCCAGCATAAAGGAAGAGAAACTAATGACTATTTCTCTTTCTGAATGTTGTGGAGACATCAATTGCATTTGGCTGGTCCGGAGGCACCTAGCACTAAGCTCAAATCTTCTATCTGGAAAGAAAGATAGGGAGGTAGAGAGAGAGTGCATCAGGGAGATCCCCCATAACTCTCTAGTAGCGACTCTGAGGAACAGGGTCCCAAGATGCCATGGGGGTAGGAGTAATTGGAAAAGCATTGTTTAGTTGCATCACTTGGTTGTGTGTTCATACTGTGATGTTGTCATGTCTCCCAAAAGAGCTGTATACATTCAGCCACCCTTTTACCCTCTCCTCGTATCACTCTAACTGCAGACTCAAGAGGGTTGTTGGGATGGGAGAGGTGGGGATGGGGTGCAGAAATGGTAACCATGGCAACATTTGCATCTTCTTTGTCTTTCTGTGAAGGTGAAGAAGCTTCCAGTGTGTTTGCACAACAGAAATGAACTTCATACTATCTTATAGGATATTTAAGTCATCTGCCAGTCATCACAAATTCAGGAAGAGAGATTATTACGCTACAATGATTAGAACAGGTGCAATTGATTTTGATGGATCATGCACCACCTATAAAAAAAAAAAAAAATGTCAGAGAAACTTTCTGAGGAAAATCAGAGTAGGAATCTGCTGGCAGGGACTACAGTATTTGGGTGTCTCCCTGAATACTGTGTGGTAATTAGAACCACCTATGTATTTGTTAACAATCTATAAGTCATGTACATTCATACTGCAATGTCATTGTCTTTCACAAATTTGTCATCTCTTCTGTTCTAACCCAAACCCCTCAACTCACCCTGCAGAAAAAAAATGCAGTTTTAACAATGCTATGATATTCTTTTTTTTTTTTCTTTCTTTTTTCAAGATAGGAAAACTTATGGCGAGTTTGTAGTTTAATACAGTCGGATAGGAAATTCCTGCTGACATGCCATAGTAATCATGCCATCATGAATATAATTGCAATTTTCATAAAATCCAGCCAGGATTCTGTCAAAAGTGAAATTTTAGGACGCCCACCCATAGTTGAGGGATTGGTTAGAAAGTGAGGCATAGAAAGAGAGAGGGGGGGGGGAGAGGATGGGCTTTAATTAACTATAATTCTATGTTATCTATACCACATAAGCCAACAATAAAGAAGGATTTATGGCAGGAATTTTCTTGCCATGTAAATAGATTATAATCATCACCCACATGCTCAAAGGGATGCTCGTAAAAATCCACCACTGCACACATCTCCTTGTTCCACCAAGGGCTTTCATCCGGTGCGGTTCATATCCTATGTCACAGTTAGACAGAAGCAAGCCCCCCTTTTTGGGCAGTTAATCTCGACTGACAAGGGAGGGGTTAAGCCAAGAGGAAATTGGCTGAACGTCCCAACGATCAGATTGTCACTTATAGTCTGTCCTGCCTCTTCTGCGAGGAAGTCAGAAGGTCATATCTTGATTATCATCATCACTATGGCAGGAGAAGTCGATCATGTTGCATCCAAGCTGTTCGATCACACCGGCTTGGTTTCCTCTCATAGATGCCCCTTAACAGGTGGTGGAAGAAGGGAAATTGATGGCATATTGTGTTAGGAGGTGGCTATTTCTTTTACCGTGTTGGACCATCTCCTGTTGGCTGTCTTTGACAATTCCAATTTTTAGGAAAGGTTTTAAGTCATCGTAAAGTGAAAAAAAAAAGAATCTTACCTTTTCCTATTTGTTGGTACTTTTTGTTGCAGTATTTGTGCTTATTCAGCAAGAGTTTTAGAGTGATGTGACGTGAAGAGAGTATGAAACTAGGATTTTATTCCAGATATGGACAAAAGTTTCACTGTTGTTTTTTTTATTTGCTCCAGAAGGGTTGTTGAAGGTGGGTCATTATTTCAAAAGTGTACCGAGCTACTTATCTAGTTAGGATATATATTTTTTTTTCTGTTTTACTCAGATGATTTGGATATGAACCCCTATAATAATTCAACTGTGAATGTAATGACATTTGTCCTGAATTTATGATATAATTCTTGATAAAGAGATGACAAAAATGTAGTAAATATGTTTGCTCCGTCATCATCATGGAAAGCAACAAGTGGAGAGTTTCTATACTAGCATGAAACACAGACCATGAGATTTCTGTTTCTCACCATATTTTCCTTCTTCTATTTCTCTCTTTCTTTCTCTCTGCCTCCATCTCTGTCCTTCCCACTCTCTTTCCCACTTTGTATCACCTTCAGGAGTTGGAGGCAAGTTCTTCAAGTGGTCCAAGGGAGCCCAGATCAGGGGTAACCTGGACCTCCTGGAGCTGTGGATCCATGAGAAGGACCTCAAGCTACAGGTGCGATTCCTGCAGAAGGTCTCCTCGGCAACAGACCTACTGGCCACACCCAAGTTGCAGCTCGCTCAGGTGAGACATCAGTCAAAGTGTAAGAGAACATTTACACACTCCAATTTGAAATGACAGAGTTTTGGTCTGCTCATGAAACATACATTTCCCACTAACTCTGTAAAAATGACATAACACACTGGTCAGTGCTCAAGTTATTTTTTCTTCTCAGTATCATGCCATTCAGTTAAAACAAAGAAAATAATTGATGAACATTTATTATTTGAACCTTCATGTTTCTGTACATAGATTTTTATCCAGCATAACATATGTTCCCCCCCCCCAAAAAAAAAGAATATATATATATATATATATATATATATATATATATATATATATATATATATGATACTAATGATGATTTTAGCAAAAATTCTAATAGATTGCTTGTTTGAAGCAATTTTGGGGCACAACTATCTCTCATTAAAGTGTTCTGAAAGATTGTATCATATTTGGGGGCAGTGCACACTGGAAACATGAAGTTTACCTGACATCCCTGAAAAGTACCTTCACTGTGGAAATACCCATATACATTTGTGAAGAGATTGCTTCAGCTGCATATACGTATGTGGAAAAATATCTGATGTATTTCCCCCCAAGAATTTGACAAGTGCCTCCAGTACACTTTCAGTACCCCAGTATTTCTTGGCTCAGTGTCTGTCAGATCCAAGGTCAGATTCTTTGGCAGTGACTGATGCTATTTGTTAGTGTACCTCTAGCATGGGTGCTTTCTGTTTGTTGTCGTTTTTGTAGCTGATTCGCATGGTATCTTCATGTTATAAGATATGCTACTGCTAGGAAGACAGAAAACTTCCTGATCATCTCCCTGATGAAGCGGCCTCTGAGTGATTTGTCTTAGGCTGCTTTGATATCAGATGGCTAGATCTTTATTTTTCAGTAGCAGACAGCAGATCCTTACAGAACTCATCTCTATTTCTGGCTAGATCGATTATAAATTAATGTGACCTTTTAACCCACAATTAAAGAAGTGAGGCAACAATAAATACATTTGCACTATACCTCTGTACTAATCTGTTTAGGACATGCAAAACCAAGGGACCCCACTGTATATGAGTATGGTGATAATCAGCAATTTATTATAGTTGAATATCCCTACCTGCTAGAAAGTAAGTGCGATAATAATGAAAATTGTATATTACCCTACACTTATATTCATTCTAAGAGGATGTTCAAGATGTCTGCAGAAGGGAATGAGAGTGATGTGTTGTAATGTATAAGAATGGAGAAACGATCTGATGATATGGATTGCTGACAGTGGTCATTCCATTCTCAAGAATGATGGTGGTGATGGTGATGGTGGTGATGATGATGATTGCCATAGTAGACACTTGTGCATCTCTTCACTGGCATGTTAATTAAGGATTCTTAACTCCTACTGGCTCAGCTTTAAAGGGAATATCCCTCAGCGATCTGCATTGCATTAAAGAGGTTTTTTACTAGGAATATTCATCAGTAATGAAGGATTAACATTTTCTGCCAGCTGTAAAATATGTGTGCATAATGTGTATTGCTACATAGGTTTCATTATATTGTTTCTGTTTTGAAATGTGATACAGCTCGAAAATTATCTCACCATCATTGTAATCCAGGTAATTAAAGTATTATAAGGATTTTGACTTAGGCACTTTTTTAGATGGGGTAGATATGGATAGTTTGAATTTCTTAAGGCCTGCAAGGTTGAATGTCCTACATATGGGATAAAACAGATTTTTTTTTTAAATGGCAATCTACACTGACTCTTCCTCTTCATCTCTGACCACTGGTAGGCGGAGTGGAGCTCCCTACGGCGAGACTTCCCTGCCCTCAACCCGGCCCAGATACATCAGATCCTGAGCGAGTATGACATTGGTGGCTCGCAGGCCATGCGACCCCGGGGCTGGTTCCCCCCACCCAAGGAAGTGGAGGCTGCATTGAAAACAGGTGGGCAGGAAATCTTCAGCTTTTCCCTATTCCCTTATCCCCCACCCCCATGCTACTCCCCCTCCTCTCACCCTCTCTCCTGGTCTCCATCTCTCTAACTCCCCCCCCCCCCCCACATTCTCTATCTCTCACCCCATATAACCTCTGCACATCATGAATTTGTCTCATTTTTATCAATTAAAATCAATATGAAGAACATTGTATGAATTACTTAACATTTCCATCAAACATTGACCAAAATAAAACCAAACCAAAGGCATTTCACTTTGTCTCAAGTTTAGTTAGCTTGATTGCTATGAATTTAGCAGTTCTAATGCCAGCCTTTTGTAATCACTTCAGAAGTAACCATGCTTCAAAATGAACCATCATATTGGTATGCGGTTGCATATTGTCCTTAAAATTGTTTTTCTCACAACCCTATAAATGTGTTCTCTGAGCAAATGCTAATAATCATCCATAATTCATGCACGTGATCCCAAGCATGAAGAGACACATCTTAAGTCACAAATTCTCACTGCCAATATGGGATTGTGCTATAGGGGAGTTAACATTTATTTTTACTGCTGATCTGATATGTTTTATCATGATGGCTACAAAGTAATTGGATTAATTGGCTTCAATACACACATTAGTCTCAGTGGAATACAATCGTTAAAGTGTGCAGTTGCTGGAAATGTTGAAGCAACAGAGACTGACTTCATTATCAAATTGACTTGGTAATCTTGTGCGCCAGGGGAATTGTGTTAGTATGTGATTGTTTGATAGGCTTACGAGGCTTACCACTTACAAAACATATTCCCCCCAATTAAAGTGCAGTTTGAAAGCGGAGAAGGTCAAATTCTTTTGTTGATGATGCTGTAGGTCATATTCAAACCTATCATGTGACATATATGACTAATTGAAATATCCTTTTGTCATCACATTACATATCACTTGTTATGATGTAAATACAGACTACATGTATTATGGCAAGAAATTGTTGTGATCCTGGATTTTCTTTGGAAGAGGTCGTATGCACTTTAATGCATTTCATCACAAATTGCGAACGATTAAAGAAACAGCACTGCACTTGATCAGACTGCTAATAGCAAGTTATTTTGTGACAGCTGATTCAGCAAATGGATTGATGAGTGTCAAGTTACTCATGAACAAGGCCCCAGCGAAAGGTTTCAGTTTTGCTACAATAGCATTCTTTTCCCACAGTAGCTGTGCATCTTGTGCAAACACAAACACACGCATACAAAACAAATGCTCTAAATGAAATCTGCCCTTTACATGTATAAAGTCTTAAAGGGAAGGTATAGTTTTGGTTAAGATGGGGATTCTGATTTAACTTCTTGCGAGATGATTTTGAATCACTGATATATATAATTCTAAGAGAAATTAAAAGTCTATGTGGTGAAAATTGGTTTTAAATGGCTGAGATATCAAAAAACAAAGTAAAACTAATAAAAGATGGGTCCTACCTTTTATTACGACATCTTTGTTTTTGTATATCTCAGATATTTCAAAACCGATTTTCATCAAATAAACTTTTAATTCCTCGTAGAATTGTACACTATGTAATATTTTGCATAATCAATTTCAGATTATCTCGAAGAAAGTTAAAATCTGAATCCCCATCCCCACCAAAACTATACCATCCCTTTAATGCAAGATATCGAGGTGGCTTCTTTAAGAATTTTTTTTTTTTTTTTTTTCTGGCGTCAGTTTTTCCTGCAATGTTGTCCTCACAGATTTTATCAGCCTTTCCTCTGAGCAAATGTTCAATGCCCACTGGACACACGATGACAAGGATGATAAGGCTAGCTATTACATCTGTACAGGACATGGCTGTCACATTCATTATGCTACCTGCGTTTACCCAATAACTGTGCATCTTTCAAAGTCAGGAGATTATTATTGAGAGCATGGACCACACAAAAATTCACGGTCTCACTGTTTATTACACAGTTGTTGTTTTTTCCAGAAGTCATGCCTTTGTACCCCCAAACAAGAGTTACTTTGTTGGTATTGAATAATAAATAGCTGTTGACAGTGTTTTGGTTATTTCCAGTATTCATATGAATACTTGTAGAAAAGAAAATGATTCTCCATTGTAGACGTTCATCTCTGAACTCTAATCTCACAGAAGAAAAGGATTAGTCTTAGTACAGACATGTATGCCCATTAACTGTGGCCTTGCACATTCTAAACATTTGTTGATATATGTAAATGATCTAGATAATGGACAAGCAAAGTTTTTTTATTCATGTTTTTATCGCTATTTATGCCTCCACGATGAAGTGTCACCGAAGGCATAATGTTTTCAGGTTGTCTCTTTGCTTCGAGAGGATTACAGGCACTTGTTGTAACTAATCCCTCTGGATAATCAGGGTGTTGATGTGTTTTCCACTTGTCTCATGTACAGAGGACATCCTGGTGAGCTTTGATGACCACCCACCGCTGGTCCTGCCCTCAGACGCCTTCCAACTGGACCTCGGGTGTGATGTCTGTGGGCTCATGCCGGGCTTCAAGAGCACCCTTCAGTCATTGCAGAAGGAATTCCCCAAGATACGTGTCAAGACAGGTACATATCCCTTCCCTTCATCCTCACTTTGTTACATTAACTCCTTCCTGTGTCTGTTTGACCTTCACACCACATCAAATTACATCCATCATTGTAAGCAATGTGGCAGCATTATCAATTGAACTGCTTTTTTTTTACCAGCTTAATATCAGGAATGTGGCACCAAAAACAACAACAACAACAACAACAACAACAACAACAACAACAACAACAACAACAACAACAACAACAACAACAACAACAACAGCAACAACAGCCACATCAACAACAGCAACAACAACCCAAAACTGTTAGGTCACAGTAAATGGCAATCTATGCATATCCTCTTCGTATCACAGCTTTTACATTATGCGTAGAAAATCATATTCAAAACATCTGATTATTCAGGAACGTGAAACATTCTGTCATACCATATGACCACTCTTCAGTGGAAAGTCCAGATAATGCTATAATTCATAATTTGATTAATTGATTGATTGATCTTTGTTCATTTGAATGAAACGGTATATGGCTCAGAAGCAGAGATTCATATCTGAGCATTTTCCCATTGTGGTAGAAAAACATTATTTTCAAATCAGGACATTTTATAACAGGAATGGAATAAAATCTTAGAAGAAGCCAGGCTGCAAATTTGATAGTATGATAGCTAACTTGTATGATATATTACCTGGCATTACAAATTGTTTGTGTTTTTTTTCTACCAGATTTTGGAGTTTTGGATGCAGCATTGTTTGATGAGGGAGACACGATAGAAGAGACAACGGGACCGGAAGAGGATACGCCGTCGAAAGATGGACGAACCTCTAAGGATGGCCCCCAGCCAAGGTCAAGGTGCTCCTCTTGGCCACAGAATGAAAAGGACGTTTCATCAATTCTTGACGAGAAGAACAGCAGTGGCAAGAAGGTGGCGAGTGGGGATGTTGCATTGTCACGGCAACAGAGATGCCTCAAGAAAATGCAGGAGATGGATGAAAACGGGGAGGTCAACAACAACGTCCGGAACATCCGGGCACGTGGAAAGGTGCAGAGGCAGTCGTCCTTGTCAGCAGTACCGGTTACAAAACCACCAAGGACGCATCCTCCTCTTACCAAGAGTTACAGTCTGCCGGCAAGCACGTCTGAAGATGCGGCCATCGATCAGAGAACACATCTCAGCAATGGTAAGAAGGATGAGGAACCTCCCAGTAACGCGTTGACCAACGATCGCCGCCAGGAGCAGCAGAACAAGACCGTGAAGCCCATCCTGAAGACGAAAAAGGCCAAGAATCACAGAATGGACATGGAGAATGGAATATCTCCCATCACACAGGATGTCATCCCAGAGGAAGACAGTGAGGTCTTTCTACCATCTCCGCCTTCAGCAAAAAGCAAACCAGTCCCACCTCTCGTACTACCAAAACCTCCATCTCCGCCAGATTCTCCCGATGTCAGAGTTGCAGCATCATCGCCATCTCGAACACCAACATCTCCTTCCAAGAAGCAGTCGCTGCCTCCCCCTCCTCCTCCTAAACCCAAATTCAGGCCAGCGGTCAATGGCCATAACCTGCCCCGATCCCCGTCCCCACACACCAATGGCAACGTGGATGTGGGTCTCCTGGCCCCGCCCGCCGGGTTTGACTCCTCCCCGGAGGAGAGAAAGAGGAAGGAGTTAGCAAAAACCAAGTCTGCAGAAACTGGGGATGGAAGAGCTGAGGTTTCAGTTGAATGTGGAAGTGCAGGAGAATTGGTGAGGAACAGCAGGATGGAGGATAGAGAGTCTCCAAGCAACAACACCAGCAATAACAATGTGGACCTTGATGGAGAAGCTCTGGAGGAACTCCTCAGGGGAATTGACAATCAAGGTAATTGTAGACGTAGATGAGTAAGGTGTCCATTCATATGATAAGTGATCTCTCCCTCACTTCACAGCATAGATCAATGAACTCACTTTAGGGCAGACAGAGGAATGCACTTGATCCATCCAAAAGAGTTTGAATGGTGCAAAAGCAATTCCAAGTTCTTATTTGCTTTAAACAGCAAATTCTTATAGCACTAAAATACTTAAGAGTGTAAACCTGGTGAGTCATGTGCTAGTCTATAAAAATGTCAACATCTCTTGTAGATAGCAGCGTAATGAACTACATGGAGACAGATACAAAGAATTCCTGGATCTGCCCCTGCGTGGGGTTATCATCATTCATCAAGTGAATGTACTTGCTGACTGTTATAGGTATTTGCTTGCACATTCTTTTTGCCCAAGGCCTTAAGATTGAAAACAAATATGGAAGAAAAAGTATGTCTTCATTCATTTCTCTTTGGTTTGAGCATACTCTTATCACTAATTTCCAGATGCAAGGTACTGTGTATATTGAACTGTTCTGAGCAAGTTCTTTTTTATCCTCCTCATCTTTCCTCCATTCTTGACCCCCTTCCACAGAGCACAGTGACCTAAGCTTCTGGCAGGATGACCGGCCCGGCTCGGAGTCCACTGGCAGTCTCCCCACCCCCGAGAGCTGGACCAATGATTCGCCCAACAGCGAGTGGTCATCCTCATCCTCATCATTCCGGGAGAGGAAAGACTCCATCGATGATGTCTTCGTGGTGGACCTAGAGAAGGGAGAAACTGGTCTAGGTCTTGGGCTGGTGGATGGACTGGTAAGACCCTGCATGGACACTCTTTGTAGAGGATGAGACTGGTTGACTAAACAGCGCCATCACCTGGCCACCATTGACAAGCCATTACAGAGTTGGCTGCTACAAGTGGTCAGCTTACTTTATTTACAATCTACAATTTACAATCTACAATAACCCCCTGCTGGACAGTTGCCCCTTTCAATTATTACTTGGGAGCGAATTTATAGAATAGAATTTTTACATCTGAGAAATTTATAGTGGTGAGGAAAAATTGTTGTTACACTAGATGAAAACAGTCTATGGGGGCACTTCATTTTGGCTACCTTGGGCATTGCTCTTACATAAGTTTGTATCCAATTTAAATTAATATGCAAATATCATATTGAAGCACATTGCCAGCATATGATGTAAATAATCCATTGAAGGTAACCTTCCAAAGACTTTGAATAGTATATCACTATATTTTGTTTGTCTGCTTCATATT
The DNA here is from genome assembly GCF_964275005.1 of Diadema setosum. Taxonomy (NCBI): domain Eukaryota; kingdom Metazoa; phylum Echinodermata; class Echinoidea; order Diadematoida; family Diadematidae; genus Diadema; species Diadema setosum. The sequence goes on along the minus strand of NC_092692.1, from coordinate 6,918,574 downwards.
GTCTAACATTGTATAGTTTGATATGAAGCAATTTTTTTTTCTGCTTGTGATAAGGATGAATTTATAGGCGTCAGTTTGAAGCAATTTTGAAAATGATTTAACCTATCCTGCTTCTGTTAAATGATGATGTTATTCAGTAATAGATATTAAACCAATTACTCTAAATTCGTGTTGCTCTTTCCCTGGCCCCTTCATCCCTTCCCACAGCACACAGTCCTAAGATCGCCAGGCATCTACATTTGCAAGGTCTTGCCCGGAGGCTCGGCCAACCAGTGCAGGCGACTGAGGGTGGGAGACAGGATCCTGGCAGTTAATGGGACCAGCTTGGTTGGCTCAGACTATGACAGGTAAGGGTTCCCACAAAAAGAGGGAGAGCTAAGCAGTTATGGGGTTGGATGATCTGTGAAGATATGGATGGACATATGGACTTCCTACATAGATATTCAGGTAGACAGGCTTATGAATAGACAAGTATGTGATATGCCAGTGAGTGAATGAATGAATGAAAGATCAAACTGATAGACATACAGACAAATACACAAGGAAGATCAGCTAAGGATAGATAGATAACTAAGGTCATGAGTGCATACATATGATACATACATGATATGTATTATACATAATATAAGATGGTGCAGTGTCCACTGATAAGAAATTATGGCATGTAGAAGCAAGGAGAGGGACTTGTGATTAGATAAGAACAGAAATAGACATATTTTGATATTAATTTGATGTAAATTTGAAAAACAAACAAGCAAACAAACAATTAAAATATATATGTTTCTATATCGCTGGCTGAGGGCACCATCTGGTTCAAAGATTTGAGCCTAGATAAAAACCAAACAATCAATTTTCATGAAGTATAAAGTTTATTTAATCAAAAGTTGATAGATTTATAATCATTGTGCCAAATATTTGGTCAAATTGCACCACTTTGGTTTTGATTTTTAACATTTTACTGAAAATGAAAATAAAATTTACACCATAATGTAGAGGAGGTCAAGTTCTACAATGTAATACCAATAATTCAGTACCCCAAAATTGTGATGATGACCTTCTGGTTCTTATACAATGATATGACCTTCATTTAACTGCCAGAGTACATCGCAAAGGGTGTATGAAGGTTGAAGTTACTCACTGTTTATGCCCTTGTCTGGGTTGTACTGCTGAAAGTTAAAAACAAAATGACTAACATTGCTGAGTAACATGTGGCTCCCCTGCAGTAATCCTGGCTAATCCCCAATACCCTTGTTTTCTCACAATAAGTGGGTAGACTAATCTCATAGGATGGAAGATAAACAAGAATTTCAGCAAAAGAGAAACCAACAGCATCCACACAAATTTCACTGTAATATTTGCCTTTGTGGAAGTAGATGTAAGTTTTGCAAGCATGACTGACCATGACCTGAAACATGAAATATGTATTTGTTTCCTTAAGGTAGTTTTTGACTTCCATAGGCCTGGCTTACATTGCAAAAGCCCATGATATCAAACCTACAGAGCTGGTATGCAGACATAAGATAATGATTCATTACTGCCATCCGTTCCTCATAGGCAAAAAAAAAAAAGCATTGTAGGCAAAAGCAACCTTTGAAATACACTGTATGCCCCCATAAAAATGGAGCAAACAATGAGCAAACAAATTTTCTCAACAATATGCCAACTCAGTAAAATGACAGTCAACCAAGGTTCAGGAATGATGATTATTTCCTTGAAGACAGTGAGCTGGATTTTGTTGTTGTTTATAATTTCCCTACACTTGTGTATGAAGTCAAAGTTTAGAGTGTTATGTAGTACATAATCTTAAAAGCACCCTCTTCCCCTCTATGTGTGTGTGTGTTTTTCAAATTGGCATTTACAGTCTATGTAGAGTCACATAGCACATACATCAGTAACAGTAAAGAGCTTAATGACTGCAAGATGCATTCATAGCAAGGACGCCACCTGCTGGTGAAAATTTGGCCAGTCGCACAGCTCTAAACAGTTCTAGAACAGAGGCCCATTACAATAGAATTTTGTCGCAGGGAATGGAGTGGGGGATTTCTACAGTTTCATCCTGTTATGGCAATTTAAAGTAATCTCTCAAATTGTCTGCTCAGAACTTTATCATCTTTAGAAATATCACGATCCATGCATTCCATTTTCATTTTTCCTCTAATCCCTTTCATCTTTCCAGTGCCATGAACCTGATTAAGGACAGCGGCAACAGACTGCGCATCCTTGTTGGCAAGTCAGACAACAACGTCGCCATGAAGATAACAGCCTCCAGTTGCTAGTGTTCGAGTTGTGGTGACAGACTGCCAAGCCAGATGTGGTGCTGTGTCTCTACCTCTCTCTCTCTCTCTCTCTGTAATGATTTAAACATCGTTCACTACCGAGAAGGGTAGTGCATCATAATCAAAACATAATATTATCAAAATGTTGCTTTTCGTGAAAATGAAAAAGTCAAAGTAAAACACATATTACACTATGGCCTATATGAGAGACTAGTTTGAAGAAGATTTTGGGAACAAAATATTTGACCAAAGCAAAACTGTTTCATGGGATGAAGAAAAAATAGCAATACTGTCTTAGTATGTTTTGGATTAATATGTTTTCTTCCCCAATGTCTCACAACAATACAATCATTACAAGGTACTCGGCAATTCTGTTTTTAGCCCAGTTGTATGTGCATAGTGTGCATTATTGAGGACAATATTACAAAAAAAGAGAGAGTATTTGCTGGAGTTTGTTCCCAAAATAAAATCAGTAACTTCTGTAAACAAACAAGCCTCTGGTCCACATTGAATGTTGACAATGAAATACAAAAAAACAAAAAACAAACAAAAAATCAAACTTTAGTAAGGTCTGACCACTATTGTTTCCGTGCTTTGCCCTACTACAGAAAAATCCATATATCAATTACCTGTAGATCATTCGTATTTTCCACTTTCGCAGCAATGTGGATATTAATCAAGTTGAATGCAATCGAAACAAAATTGATTCTTGACAGGTTTCAATTGCTGAATTGGTTGCATGTAAATACTGCTGATGAAATTCAGAAACTGCCTACATCACACATTCAGCATTTTCATTTAAATTCTTATTTTAAATTTAAACAAAAATATACAGCACTACAAGGGTGTCTTCTTTGGGAAATATTGTTGATTTTTACTTGGTATTTATCCCATCCATTTTTTTTTTTTAGATCTGTATCATATTTAGATAGCTCTCTCTCTTATTTGACATAGCCAACAAAGGGAATATACAAAAGTATGTCAATACTCACTGCAGCCCTAATGTTGTGACCATTATAAAACTTATCACAGGCTCCTTTGGCTTTAAACTGCACAAGCCGCTTCTCAGAAAGTAATTTTGACAGACATCGTCGTCCGCCATAGAACCATCATTATAGAGAAGTGGTCGATACAATGTGATCAGTTTGTGGAGCTTGTCAAAGCTTGGTTTCTATTGCAGTAAGGCAATATATTACACTCCCTCATCCTGGTCACACAGAAACTTTTATCAAATGCACGCCATCCTATTTGCCAAAAGCGTTTAACCACACTAATGGTATTGTAGACCCAATGTTAGTCAGCCCATCTGTACATAATATATTAAAGGTGACTTTGTATATGTATGGAGTGCATTGTTTTCATGTTGACTATTAAGATATCATTTATCTGTAAAGTATTACAAAAAATAAAGTGAATGTGCTGCTGTGTATTATTTGTACATACCTACTCACATAGAGATATATGATATATTTGTAATAAGAGAAAATGCTAGCTTGCCAGAGAAACTATTATAGTTTCACATAGAAAAAAGCCATTGAGAAAATGTGAGTCCAGCTACAAGGTATTTTAACTTTTGAAAGCAAGTCATACTGTACAGAAAGATGTAAATTTGTATTTTGACTATTGAGTGATATAGGTACAGTTATATGCAATTTTAGTGTTTGATTACACACATGCATGCCTATGGTGTATGTTATTTTGACTCGATATGACAATCGTGTATTGGACGTTATTTATCTTCCTATAGGAATTATCTCTCGTTTTGATGTGTATATCATTTTATGCAGGTAATTCTGCAAGTTTTTGTCAAAGGTAATAATCATGAACTAGAGCTGTCTTTCATACAGAGGATACATGGTTTGATGTTGTATACTTGGTCTTTCATGATGGAGAAAACTATGTAGAATCATTGAACACTGGTGTGTGAATTGGATTGGATTCAGTCAGTCAGAACTGCTGCCTTCAAGCTTGCTCCGGTAGTACAAACATGACAGCCCAGCTCAAAACCCACCAAAGGTTGCAGATTAGGGTACTCTGTAAAGGACCCAAATATATTATTTGTGTTGCAGGCTCAAATTTTTTAAGACTGTCTTACCTTGAAGGGCAATCCTTTCTCTACCTACGATCAAAATATGGCAGATTAAAACAAAACGAAAATCAAAATATTAGCCGTTTTTATGGACCATGTTTTTTTTTTTTCAGACAGGCACTGCTTTCAGTGGGAAATAGAGTAAAGTATATTTCCATTGATACTTGTGCACAGTACGCCTGAGTGACCCTTATCATTATATCCCCTTTTCTCCCTTTCCTACAAAATTGATCCTCCTGCCTCTTTCTCACAAAATTGATCCTCCTGCCTCTTTCTCATTCCAATTACTCTTTGAATGGTTCAGTTTTAACAATTGTTTAATTTGAAAGCTTAGAGCTTACTCTTTGAAACTGTGTAGAAAACTGAAAATTCATTTTAGCCTACTTGTAGTGGGCTTTGAGCTGGGCTGTCACAAATTAAATTTTGATCACACCGTTTTGTTGAGAACCCCACTAATTTGTTGAGGTTTATGAGGAGTTTAAGTGGACAGAAACTTCTGATTAAAGCTGGTTTGATTGGGATTCTATTGATAGCTCTCTGTGATGTGGTCTTGCTTATCAATTAAACAAGAGCAGTGTTCTTGGAAGTTTGTCTAGATTGTTCTTACTAATACCTATCTGTGTATGTAGTATTGGCTCGGTTGAGTATACTTCTGTTATTGATTTCATTTTCAATTGCTGGAGCTTAATTCATGCACGTAGCTTGATACTTGGAGGATTGTGCTGCTATTTTCTGAAAGCGGGATATACATCTATACATGTCAGTCACCTACATTTGAAATGGATAGACTAAGCAAACATGCAGTTGATTTGATACACTTTATAGCTACTGAAATAGTTGTCTGTCTGTATCCATGACAACTGGTTTCCGGTCTTCTCAACAAGTGTCACCTTCTCAGTTTAACCTTCTTATTATAACTAATATATAGCTACACAGTGTTATGATGTCAATACTCTTTTAGATCAGTGGTCTCCATAGGGATAATGAGGTTAAGGTGTCACATTATGCCGAGTTGAGCTGACACTTTCATCGTTTTCTTTTTATGACTACCAAGGAAGCAGTTCATTGTGCACCTTGATATCATGTGAAATCACACTGTTCCAGAAATTTTGGTTTGACTGTTTTCAGACATCATGGCCTGTCAAAATTCATCAAAGATTTACAACTCATACTGTCAGAAAATATTTATCTCTTTTTGTTGACACTCTAACTGAATTTAATCACATCAATAGGTAGGTATAAGTATATCACAGTGATATCATACAATTTTTTGTTACCATGCACAGATTGGGAAGCAAACCTTTTCCCAGTTCCTGATCAAATGTTCACAATCAACTGTTGCTAACATTTGTAAGGTTCCAATATTGACCGATACGGGTTCGTTGAGGGCAGCAGACATTTTATGGCATTGGGCGCAGCCATGAGCTCAAATTGCGGTGTCTCAGCCGACCCCCCCTGCTCTCCCCCACCCCCCGGGCAACATGTTTATCGCGCACTAAGCAAGCATTCGCGCACTCAGTACGAGACGCCCATTGGCTAAAGCAACCATGCATCAGTTTTTCATTCTGCGAGCGTGCTAATGTAGGGAGAGGGGTGGGGAGTGGGAAGGGGGGGTCGGCTGAGACACCGCGTAATGGCGCTGCCCATGCCAAAAATACACATAGCGCATCACAGAATCGGTCAATAGATTGAAAGAAAGATATGATTCAGAGGGGTGAAGGCTCAGGTGTGAGTTTCTTCAATTTGTCTCCCTCTACAAATTAAATTTGTCAAGATCGCAACGGCTGATCTGTAAATTAACAAACATGTCGGAAAATGTTAATCAATTTACAGATCAGCAGTTGCGATCTTAACAAATTTAATTTGTAGGAGGAGACAAATTGAAGAAACTCACATCCAATATTGATTGTCTAATATCAGGCATATAATAAGACATACTTTGTAAGAATTTAACAGGAATAGTTTTATAAAGTAACATTGCAAACAGTATATTGTGTAGAATAAATGAACACAAGAAAGCTACCACAGATTCTAGTTTTAAATATCTAGGATTAAAAGCACATTGGTGTTGGTAATTGGTCGCATGAAAGTTTTGCAAAGTTTCATGCCGTGAATGTCTTTGGTATTACATGTACAGTATATGAGCATTTGTTACTTCCCTAGCTGCCATGTAAAACAAATCATAATTCATAATTCAGTTACAACAACAATCTATAGGATATTTGACAAAGTCTCTTTGAAGCATGGCAACCTGCAGTCTGCTTCCTAAGTGTGAAAATACTAATTATTGTATGTGACAGCTTCATTGGTATTTTGTTACCATGGTCAATTTGGATTAGAAATGGCCGTAAAGTTGACTATGCAGTGTGAAACAAGTCCACTGGAGTTTAAAACATCTGGCCGTACATTGGTGATGGAATAATGATCTTAGACAAAGTTTGTATGGGGCAGATAACATTACACAGTGACACATCTGTGCATGCATTCAAAACACTAAAGCACTTGAAGTGTAAGAGTTTTTACTCTGTGATAATGTTCTATTTTTGAAGTTGGTGCTGTTACACATCATGGTAATATCTTTTTGCCGAAATGAAAAAAAAAAGAGAGAGATGTAATATATGCTGTATAAGTCACAAAGTTATCACTGCAGACTCCTGTGAAATCAATGGTCAAACATGTTAAGACAGGTTGAGTGATGATATGTTACATAAGAATAATCATAAATAAATGAGTATCCATGCTGGTGAAATACAAAACTTGGCTCCTGTCCAATATTTGATGTTTATGTTATAGAGCTCTCTATCTGTTGGAGTGGCACTTGGGATTCAAAAGTGCATATTCATTACACATATACCTAATCATTGTATTTGAGAGACAGAGAGTGGTTGACAAACATAAGTATATATCTCTATCATGAATAGTACAGAATACAAACACATACACATACAAATATATTCCATATATAACCACTTGATATTAATTTCTATATAACCACTTGATATTAATTTCTTTGATTTCATCATAGTACATGATCATGAACTATACTTTTTTATTCTTGCAAGGAATCCCATATATATCTTTGACAAATCAGCGTTCCAAATATGAAGAGTTTGTTTGCAAAAACCGATAAGTCCATTTTTGAAGATTTTGAAGCACGGTCTCTGTCATAAAGTACAAAATGATACCTTTTAAATGATATATTGGTCACTACATATAAAGGTAGATTTTTTAAGTTATGGTCAAAAGAAGCAACAATTTTCTTATTATTCTCTTTATTTTTCTTGACCTTTAATCGTAAATATCTCCATTTGGCAAATATGGACTTATCGGTTTTTGCGAACAAACTCTTCATATAATTGATTTACTATTAGAAATAATACAATATTCCATATATAACCACTTGATATTAATTTCTTTGATTTCATCATAGTACATGATCATGAACTATATGAAGAGTTTGTTCGCAAAAACCGATAAGTCCATTTTTGAAGATTTTGAAGTACAATTTCTGTCATAAAGTACAAAATAATACCTTTTAAATGATATATTGGTCACTACATATAAAGGTACATTTTTGAAGTTATGGTCAAAAGAAGCCAAATTTTTCTTATTATTCTCTTTATTTTTCTTGACCTTTAAATGCAAATATCTCCATTTGGCAAATATGGACTTATCGGTTTTTGCAAACAAACTCTTCATATTTTTTTATTCTTGCAAGGAAACCCATATATAGCTTTGACAAATCAGTGTTCTGAATACAATTAATTTACTATAAGAAATAACAATACATCCTCTTTCATGCATATTTCTAGCCAAAATACACACCAAATGCATAATTAGCCCTCTTGCAATTCCATTTCACCTTGGCTTTTGACCTCGGTGAAAAGAAAACTACACTTGGGCTAATTATGCATTTATCGTGCATATAATCTAATATAGTGCATTCAAGATCACGTACAGCTAGTGTATAATATCGTCTGTTGAGAATGAGAAGGGCGTTTAGTTGTCCCGAATACTATGGGTTTAGTGGCAACTTAACACCCTTATCATTCTCAACCGACGATATAAAATAGGAGAGAGAGAGATGTATGCATACATACACCAGAGCTGCCAAGTCTCCCTTAGTCTGCATGCTGGAGGCTGTCCGAAAACTTCAACATTTATTCATGTCTGCATAGGAGAAAATAAAGTCTCCTTTAATATTCAGGAGTAATTTTCATTTCTGCTCACATTAACACACAGGTATATTCATGATTGCTATTTGCAATCTCCCTGACTTTGATGGGTGAATGTTGACAGCCTTGCATACTCTATACACCAAATATTTTATGAGGTTTTTATTTTCATCAATTTTGCGAGTCAGGTTTGCAAATTTAAAGAGACATGAAAATAGTGACTCTAATCCCGACATGAATGTTATTAGACCAGGAGCTGGCTGCTGGTCAATTTACCCCATCAAGCCCAAAAGGTTTGACCCCTCAAAGTTACTGGGGCCACCCCCCTCATTACAAAACTGGGCGTCAGCCTGATACCTGAGGGCGGGGTCGTCCCCCTGGGACCCCCCCCCCCCCAAAACGCCCTCCGGCGGGTGTAATTTACCCTGTGGAGCCCATGGACCAAACCTGGTCTAAAAAAGTGGCCTAGGGGTGTACATAATAAAAATATAAAAACGGACAAAATATATCTGGTTGGGAAAGGGGTTGCCAGACCGTCCCCCCCCCCCCTGGGCCCCCCCTGGCGGGTGTAATTTACCCCATGCAGCCCATGCACCAAACTTGGTCCAATGAAAGTACTATGGGTGTACATAATGAAAATATAAAAGCTGACACAATATCTGGTCGGGAAAGGGGTTGCCAGACTGCCCAATCGGGCCCCCCTGAGGCCCCCTATACACACAGAAACACCCCTTATGGGTTGAGATTTCTCGGTGTAGTGTGCAGAGAGGTAGAAGTCTACATGTACATAATAACATTAGAAAAGCTGACATTACATCTGGGCAGGAAAGGGGTTAAACTGCCTCTGGGACAACCACTCCCCCTATACCCCCCCCCCCCCCCCCCACAAACACACACATTTACACACAAAGCAATACGCACCCACATGTGTACTGTAATGTACCAAGTCATTCCGAAGGAAGAGGTACGTGGTATGGTGATACATCTTTTTAAGTCCATACAGAAAGTTAAGTATTGATACAATCTATCCATTCATGTTGTGTGGCCTATCGTCCATAAAGCACAACCTGTATATTAGATGTAGTAGTTATATGCCTATTTTGATCAATTTTGTATATAATTTTGGATATTGCGGTGTGTATATATGCTGTAACAGTAGGCATGTGCGCGCACACACACACACACACATGCATAGGCCTACTGCTTACACATGACCATGGACATACATGTATTCTTATACTGTATGTACATAGTGGTAAATAAAATGTCTCACAACAATTACCATGGTCACTTGCACTGGTCGGACTTAAGACTATTTCGGATTATAACACTGTAGCTTGTACATCAATCATAAATGCGGAGCGTCCAACATATGGAGAAAAAGTGATTAAATGGGGTATTGAATGACTCAGAGGCATTGCTATGTCAGTGCATAAATTATCTGACATTAGGCATATTGAAGCTTCACAGTTGTGGCAAAAGTAAATATGAAAATAAAAGAAGAACACCAAAATCAAATACAGTGTAGGTCTGTAAGATGTTCATACCTTTTGAATGTTATACTGTATACAGGGATACTATCAGTGGACCTCCAAGCAGGAACACTTAACAGATTTTGAAAGCTATGTGTGTGAAGTTGCATCATGTTTTACTCTATATACAGCCTACTGAGTACTTATATAATGTATTCACCTTATAGGAAACAAGTAGCTATTAAAAAAATGCTTAAAGAAAGCCTTTGTTGAGAGTACACTACGGTTTCACACCAACCACACAAAAATACTTAAGGTCAGTTGTACACCAAATTAAAGTTTATCTTTTCAGCAACATGCCTTTAATAACATGCAAATAACAACTATCAGTCCTTCACTCAGATTCTTTTTAAAACCTCATAATAACCTGTCATGTTTTTGGCTGACAAAAAACACCATTTCCTTATTTTGTATGAGGTAGTGCTAGGATCACAACATTCAGGCTCACATTACCTTTATGTGACTCTAGTAAATTCCAGTTGGAATATAGCTGCATTAGATTTACAAGGAGAAATGGTTTCAGATATGATATGCATCTATTGTTACACACTCAGTCAGTAGTGCATGTCATCTCATAGTTTTGGACATATCATCTGCATATCTATAAAGTAATGAACAGGTATTTAAAATATCTTACTACCAATGGTTTTGATCTGCAATCTAAGCAATTTGAGGCTTCATTTAGTCACAGCTCTTCAATCTTAAGGCTCTCTGTCCATGTTTCTGGCATGGTAGACATGTTGCATGTACTGTAGCTTGTTAAGACGTCAGTATCACAATTTTTGCAACTTTAATCAGGCTGTTTGTTATTTCATTTGCTATATTTAAAAAGAGTTTCAGATTATTTGCCTAATCTTCATACCCAATTCTCCAAGTATTCATTCATTGGAACATTTGCATCTTCAACACTTATCATACATATTTATAAGACTATTTCTAATCCTAAAGTCAAAGATGTCCTAGATAGAGAAATTGAAATGTAGTATAATTATGCCTTTTTGACTCTATGAATGATAGGAAGTGCAGTGACTTTAACAAATTCAGGGTTTAAGTGTTCTATGCAAATTTAAAGCAATGCACACCTTTGACACTTAAACCTATATAGGCTGAGAACATTGATGTTCTATTTATTGGTTTTTCAGTTATGACTCATAATATACTACGTCTCGCTGACAATCCATCCCCTGTTCCAGTTCATTTGGTTTCGCCAAATAGTACCAGGTACTCTGCAAGCTATAGCATGTATAGGAAATAGGTTTAGATATCTAGCCATATCATAGCATATTTGAGACCTAGATCTAGTTCAAGATCTAGACTCTTGACCTTTCTTTGCTTGCTCTGTTACTGACACTAATTGTCATCCAGTGATGAAATACATACATGTACTACTGTCATAGGGGCCTACCAGTATTTTAGTACCGGTACCTACAATAGGAAAGCCCAGTTCACTTAACAAGGTCAGGAAAGCACCACTTTTTCATTGTTTGCAGACTAATGATACACATGGTGCAGATCTTTGAAATGTAGAGATTAATTGCATGCAACGAATAAAATGTATATACAACATACAAATATATGCATGCAATCAACCACACTATGGCCTATGCACGCACTGCATATGTACAATTTTGTATCAATACAGTTGTTTGAAATTGTTTGAAAAGATTTTATTTTCTGCATTTCATATTTTCTTTCAGAATAACAAAAATAACAAAGGCAGGTTCAATTACACAGATACAATTCTGAAAATTATTGACATATTACATAGTAAGTCATATTTTGTATGTAAAGACAAATGAAACGTTAAATAACATACAAAATGTTTATATGGCCAATAATGACTTAATTCACAGTACAATATATAATATATACATATGATGCAGAGGGCCGCCGTTATAAGCCGTGCTTGAACAGACGGACAGCCAGAGTTAAATTACCATTTTTTATTGTAGTACTTGAACACTAATACAGATGGGCCATGTTAAAGTGCGTGTAAATCCAGTTTCTTGTACATGAGCTTGCTCCACATGCATGGTAAGGGTGGGATTTCACGGAGCACGCGAATGATTTGCGAAGGACGCGAATGACAAAATCCAACATTCGGAAAAGTTTTTCTCCGAATGTTTTCCGACAATGAAGCCGAAAACTATTCTTGCGCAATTTGTGCGAAGTTTCCACGACGTATGTGCGAATGTCGTGTGTATCATTGCTAAAGTACAGCATGTTACGTACACGAAGAACACGCGAAGGAAATGCGAACAACGAAAAATTTTCAATAATCATGGGAGAAAATGTACCCAAGGAGAGGTGGAAGCTGTCTTGAGTTGATTTTTTTTTCTTTCCTCTATTTCTCCTTTCTTTTTCTCTCATTTTTCTATTGTGTGCTTGCCTACATTTTTTTCCTAGGACGTATCTCCACTAGTAAAGCATTATGATCTTTTTTTTTTGTTTTGCAGTTCCTACAACACATAATCTCTATACTTCAAATGAAATTTTACATACTTTAGATTAATTTTAACTGTATTCTGCGATTTTTTTTAATATCAAACATTTCTTTCTCTTTGCTAGTCTTTAATTTTTTTTTGTTACTATAGTTGTTAATAATTGTTTGATGTTTAGGTGTATGCTACGATTTTTATTTGTAGAAAACGTATAGGTCATACATCCCCCAAACGTGCGCTAAACAATCGCGAGAATGTCTCAAAAGGTACGCGAACAGTTTGCGATTACGTCGTAAAATGATCGGAAAAACTTCGCAGATTTCTCGTAACATACGCGAGACATTCTCCAAAGTTTCGGAGTCTGTTTGGGGTTTCACGAACATTTTGCGAACATCGCGCGTGTCTTGCGAAGGTCTTGCGCATATGACGAGGCTTTAAAGACACTTTCGAGAACAATTCACGACCAAATCACGACCAAGTGTGCGGAAAAGGTTCGCAGACAATTTCAAACTTTTTTGAAATTCTCGCCGAAGTAAAAACGACATTCGCGAACAATTGACGACGCTTCCGAACCCTCACGTTCGTTTGGCGATCTTTTGCAGACCAAAATGCGAATGCTGGATTTTGCCATTCGCGTCCTTCGCAAATCGTTCGCGTGCTCCGTGAAATCCCACCCTAACACAGTTGAACTGTAGGATGTTGGATACAGTTGTAATTATTTATTATTTGGCAGTAGTATTGTCTGCATTTTTGTTTGTATGCAAAACAACTTGAAAGGTTGAGAACACATTTGGATGAAACTTGTATGAAAAGATGATAATAACACAATTACATTTTAAGAACAGATGATTAATATAAATTTTGGTAGTGATCTGGGAATTTTTATGAAATGTTGATAATTTCTATCTTATGGCAGATGAGATGAATGAAACTAGGAGTGCAAGCTGCATGAATTTGAGGTTTGCATACGTGCACTGAAGGTAAAAGCATGTGCTCAAGGTATAAGGTGCTACCACACAGCTGGAAGTTGATGGCATTTAAAAGCAAAAGGCTTTTATATGGGAAATTTGGCAGTTTTTAGCATGTGTGGATGGGTAGAAATGAGCTGCTTGGCAAAGGTCTGCACTCTTTGAGTATGTTTCTAGTGTAGATATCGATAACTCCATTGTGTAGTGGGGGAGGGAGTGGGGTGGGGCATGTGGATATATAAATGAAGAGTTTGTTTGCAAAAACCGATAAGTCCATATTTGCCAAATGGAGATATTTGCGATTAAAGGTCAAGAAAAATAAAGAGAATAATAAGAAAATTTTTGCTTCTTTTGACCATAACTTCAAAAATATACCTTTATATGTAGTGACCAATATATCATTTAAAAGGTATTATTTTGTACTTTATGACAGAGGTCGTACTTCAAAATCTTCAAAAATGGACTTATCGGTTTTTGCAAACAAACCCTTCAAATATATGCACACACACAATGCTTTTGTTGTTATAACTCCATCTTACTTCAAGAAGTTCCATTTATTACTTTTTATGACATGCTCATTCATACTTCTCCAAACCATATAGGCCCTTCACACTCAGAAAGGGGGGGGGGGGGGAGGGGGGAGAGTAGCAAAGGTAGGGGATATGTTTGATAACTCTTTCTAAGTGAGATATTTTGTCAGCTTTTATTTTTCTTTTTTGCACACCCATAGTGGGGCCTACTTTCCTCGGCCAAATTCGATCCACGGGTGCTGTTGGTTAAATTAAACCCACGAAGGGGTGTTTTTGTTTTTGTTTTTTTTTTGTTTTTTGTTTGGTTTTTTTTTTTGGGGGGGGGGGGGGGGGTGAGGGGATCTGGCAACCCCTTTCCCGACCAGATATTGTGTCAGTTTTTATGTTTTTATTATGTACACCCATAGAACTTTCATTGGACCAAGTTTGGTGCATGGGCTGCATGGGGTAAATTACACCCGCCAGGGGGGGCCCGGGGGGGGGGGACGGTCTGGCAACCCCTTTCCCGACCAGATATTTTGTCAGTTTTTATATTTTTATCATGTACACCCCTAGGCCATTCTTTTAGACCAGGTTTGGTCCATGGGCTCCATGGGGTAAATTACACCCGCCGGAGGGCGTTTTGGGGGGGTCCCTGGGGGACGACCCCACCCTCAGGTATTAGGCTGACGCCCAGTTTTGTAATGAGGGGGGTGGCCCCAGTAACTTTGAGGGGTCAAACCTTTTGGGCTTGATGGGGTAAATTGACCAGCAGCCAGCTCCTGGTCTATATGTTCACGCATACATTTCTCCACTCAGTACTATACTCCATGATCAGATCGCCAATATAATTGCTCGCAAAATCGTCAGGAAGTCCCGATTCGCAAAAAAAAAAAATTAGACTCGTTAAATATATGGCATATACAGTATACGTATTTGGATATTAACGTATGCACAGGGTATAATGCTTATAGTCATGCAGAAGATTCTTCAATATTCTAATACAATTCATCCAGCAGAGTAGACAGTGTTGCAAATAACACCAATGAAAGAAAAAAGAAAGAATATCTCCGACCTTTACTTGCTTTGGAGTAAACAGCAAATAGAGATGTACCAACTTTTGATCAAGTCAGTGTGAACCATGTATCTATGTAACAAAGGATATGTTTAGGTTTATAACCCTACATTATGTTTCTGAAGAAAGTTTGTTCATTCGTTCATTTGTATAAATGCATTTTGCTTCTCAAATCAAAATGAATTACATGAGTGTGAGAGTATCTAGTCATTTAAAGATAAATTTTAAAGCTAGTCATTCTGAAATAACTTGAGAATGCAGTACAATACTGTATGCATAATCTGCTGTACTAGACTATTGTACTCTTGTAGCAAAATGAACTCATTATACACTGCCTAAATCTTATATCTGCCCCTTCAAGACTTGCTACAAGTGGCTAATTCTTACTTTCATAATGACTGATGTGAAACTAGCGTCTGGCATGGCAAGAGCGATACAGTCTTGTGGGACTTTGTCTTTCTATCTATCTATCCATCTATCTCTATCTATATATATCTATCTATCTATTTATCTATCTATTCATCTATCTATCTATCCATCTATCTATCTATCCATCCATCTATCTATCTATCTATCTATCCATCTATCTATCTATCCATCTATCTATCTATCTATCTCATGCTGTCTCTGTCTTTTCATCTCTTTCTCTTTGTTTTTCTTTTTTTCCCTCTTTCTCTCTTTGTAAGGCACTCATCATTTCAAGTACAGACACCCACTCGCATTACATTACGTGCCAAGATCTGTGACTTACATGAACTTTCACCAAGAAGTACCCGAACATGACGATAAGGGGGTTTTGAGATTGTAGATGGCCAAGAGCAAATGGTGGTACATCGATGAAGCTTTATCAAACGCAATGATTTATTCTCCTGCTCATAATTGAGGTGAGCCATTATACAATGTGGACAAGACATGAAAGTTTTGGCATACTGTGACATGCCAAAAGTGCCTTCACCTTTGGTCAGATGGGAATTCTGGAGATGCAACAAAATCATTAGCCAAGTGCTGCTTATGTGATTACACTAAAGAAATGTTATTGATTTCAGCGACATCCTTGGCTTTAGATAAACAGATTTCATTCAGCAAAAACATGGTATTTAAACAGAATTCCTGGTATTGTATCATTCATTTTTTCCACAAAAAAAAATGACTGTTATTAAGTAGTAAGTATTACATGCATCATGCCATTTCAAAAAATGGCTGCATGACTTTCCTTGGCAATTTCAGAAGTCTCAACATGTGGATTTGTTTAAGATAGTTTAATCAACCTGTGTGCCAAATGATAATGATAATGATACAGACATTCGTAATGCACAGCATATCCACTAAAGGTGCTCAAGCGGCTAACAATTTGACAGCTTATTACATGCAACTGCAACACATTGAACTTTAAAGGAAAGGTATAAATCCTAATGTGCATTTTGGTGTTTTTAAACAAAACTGAACAGTGGTTATTTCACTATGCCGCTGGACTTGGAAAGAGATGGAAAGAGAATTATATCATCAAATCAGCTGATACTGATGAGTATTGCATGTGTTTTGGGCAGTTACCAGTACTCTTTTTCTTGTTGTACTCACAGTTTGGAAACCTAAAATCAAGAACTTTTTTAACCCATTGAGGATGGGCTGATTTTGCTGAAACCAAGGAGGTTCAAGAGAATGGAGTAGCAACTGTCGCATTTCCTTTGAAGTCACGTTCGATGCCGCCACTCGAAAGTATTTGAAGCATGTGGCAAACTGGATCTGCCGTGCAGATAGGAAGACAATTGACTCATGTCTCATTGCATAATCATCAGCCATTTTCTAACGAAAATATGTCTTTGTGATGGTAATTACTTTTCGCCATCCCTACTTATAAAAGATAGGTGGTATATAATGGTAAAGACACGGGGATGCGCGAAAAGAAATTGCGCAAAAAATGATGAAATGAAAATGAAAATTACTCGACTGGCCGTGCCCGGCCACTAATCTGATATATATATTGATATAGAATTATACTCGAAGATTTTTCCATATCAGTTTTATTTGGAGGAATTAAGTGGAAAAGTGATAAAACCGGCTATCCGGGAGGGTACAGTTTTAAACACTTTCACATGATACAGCTCTGATTTACACTTTTGCACATATTTCTTGAAGGGATTGACCTTTGATTAATGAGTTTTATCATTAAGTGAGATTTTGTTTCATTTAATAGATAAACAAGCAAAATATAGCCAACATCAAGTTCACGTTCAAAATGAATCTGCAGATTGCTCAGCAAGACGGCGGCATCAAACCCCGCCACCAAAGGCACAGATGCACCTGTGGAATTCTTTTGTACATCAATAGAAAAGTGACAACTGTTTGAATAATTACAGCCAGTTGGAACTCCATCTCTTAAACCACCTTGCTGAAACATACATTTCCCATAGACACCTGCCCGAGTATACTCGGGACTCATCCTCAATGGGTTAAAGAGACCTCTTAGATCAACTTTTTTTTTTTTAATCAGAAAAAGAATTGGAAAAAGTCAGAAAAAAAAAGAAGAAAAAAAAAAGAAAGCGTGAAAAACAAATAAAACATTGCTGAGGACACAGGCCAGAGATTTTTCTGTTACGGGGAAGGGGGGAAGTAGGGGGGAACATTGTCCCCACTAAAAAAATTTCGCAGCCCTTGGACCTGAGATGTAAGTATTCTCAATAGATACCACACATTCACATTGGTCTCCACGATGTGGGGACAGCCACAAGAGATTTTTTTTTTTTTTTTTTTTTTTACGACTGAGAGCAGGTGATCAGAATACTCCATCAGTTGACAATTTAGCAGGCATCCATTTCATTGTTTTGTATTGAATGCAATAACAGCCTGTTTCCTTATATATTGCAAAATACCATTCTTGCTGTCAGGTGGATGTGCTGGCAAGCACATTTAGATAAGGATCACATGAATAATTATCGCATCACAGATGCTTATCTCATACCCCTTTCATAAACTCATCCTCCTATTATCCGCATAAGAATAATGCGGACAATTCAATAAAAAATGCGTTCACAAACTCTGAAAATAATCCGCATTATTTTTACGAGCGCCCGTCCTGAAAAAAGCGGATAATCGTCATGGTGACTGCACACGTCCCTCCTGCGGGAAAGGCAGGTGACGTTTGACCGCACCCCGGCAATTATCCGCATTATTTGGGTTTGCGTTCATAAACTCAAAATCTGGTCCCGATGCTGCTATTATGCGGATAATAGAAGGGTCGAAATAATGCGCATTATTCTTTCCCCGCTCCGATTTTACGACCAAATGTTGCGGATATTATCCGCATTATTGAGTTTATGAAAGGGGTATCAGTGAATTTATAAACCAAAGTGCCTATTGGTACAAATGACCTTTTTCTACTCATGCACAAAGTGGAATTACAAACAGGTCTATTGGGGCTTGGGGCAAGCTCTGCCCCTCGAAACTAGGCATCGCGCATGTGCACATGAGATGACCACAGCTGGACGCCATCAATTTTGCCCCAAGGTCACTCTCCCCTCCGAATCTGGTCCCGGTACCCGACTTGCTTCGAGGGGACGAGGGGATAAGTTCCAGCGAACATTCACATTATGGTTTTTGAGGAGAAAGTCCCACAGCGTGGGACTTACCCCGCGTCGTGGGGACTAATGTGAACACAGGGGTTAGAGTCATGGAATGGTCTCTGGATCACAATAAGCCAGTTCGGAGTTAGCTCATGGGCACATTGGTCCGAATGACCTTTCTTTTTTCTCAGTCGGATAGGGGCACTTCACTCGTTTTAGAGCGACATAATGCGTAAGCTTTACATAACAATTTATGGAATTCATTGATCCTGTTCAAACAAAGAATGAACTAGCATAGACCAGATGACCAGAATGATCCGTCAGGTAGCACTTGGGAAAGCATCCATATTATTATTTTGCACTGAATGTATTAACAATCCCTTTCTATTGATACTGCCAAAATACCACTTTTGCTGTCGGGTGGATGTGCTGGCAAGCAGCATTTATAAGGATTACATGAATAATCATTACCTCACAGATGCTTATCCCAGTGAATTTAAACAACAACATGCCTGTTGGTACGAATGACCTTTCTTCTGCTCATGTGCAAAGTGGAACTGCGAACTGGCTTATACACTCAAGGAGGATACATTATGGTCAATATCAATACCTGTACGGCTCTTCACAGTCATAAGAAAATTGATGGAGTGGATTTATGATAGTTTCAGTTTACATGTAGCCTAAGGGGATACAGCTTTATGGGGGGTGACAAGCTTGTCAAAATGGTGTCCATGTGTGTTATCGGTCATGCTGACTTACCCTGCTGTGCAGCATATATATATATATATATATATATATATATATATATATATATATATATATATATATCAAGGTGTTTATGTACCAATTGTTTGTTTCTTTTGATATTTGTTTATTGTTTTTTGTTTGTTTGTTTGTTTTGTTTTTTTGAAGTAAAGTGAAATCTTTGAAGGCTTCCGTGGCAGTAAAACATTGGGTGGTAGAAGGCTTAATGGTGAACCACGTATTCTAAGTGAAGTGACATTTAATCTGATTATATCCAATTTATAGATTGAATCAAATAACAGCAATTTGTGTCAATTAAATCACATATTCATATCGCATGGTCGACTCATACTAGAGACAGACAGTGGCCTTTACCTCTAAAATAATTGTTAAGTTGCAAAAGTGAACTATTTGCTGATAGGGACTGAGTTGGCTGGATAATGACCCTCTGGATAATGACATCATCCAAAAGCAGGCGACAGATTACTGGTGACCAGCTAAATGTGGAAATGAAGTTGGCAAGTTCTGTGATGACTCGGCCTCGGAATGGGCAATTTTACCCAAAACGTGATGTTGACAAACCAAACTGAAATAAAGATATGGCAAAACTTGAAACACGCACCATACACATTATTCTTTCTTAACTGTAGCTTCATTTCTTCTCACATGACAAGCTGACAACTTCTAAACAGACTCAAGGTCAAAAGGTTCAAGTTTTTAGAGCATCTGCTGGCAAACCTTTCAGTTTGTACCTAACATGGGACAAAATTAACAACAGGCACCACAGACATTATCCTTTCTTTCTTAGTGCGCTTTGTTTGCCAATTTGCACTTGCACTGGAGATCTTTCTTCAGTGATTGGCAGGGATGTCTGGAAACTAAACTGAGAGAGTACCTCATGGCCTTAATCCCCATTGTGTCACTATGGTCTTCCTGTTGGACTGAGGCACATTGCTGTACTTGAGTGGGCTAGCTTGCAAAAAAGGTCATACAGTTGAACCTCTCTTATCCGGCCTCCCTTTATCCGGATCTCTCTATTATACGGACGCAATCTCGCCGTGATTTTTGTTTTAATAATTACGGGAGGAAAGGGGGATTCCTAACTCCTTGAGAACTCCTACACAAACACACATGAATTACATATTACTTCGAACATGATTAACATACATTACGTCAAATTTCCTTCCAAATTGCTTACCTTCAGACATTTTAACATCCCCAAACATCCCCAAATGTAACAACGAAAGGTTGCAGTATACACATTACTACATGCTGTACTACAATTCGCTACATCAGTACATGTGTATGTATATGTACGTGTATAAAGCATTGAGTCTCCCGTATCCGGCCAAATCCCTTATCCGGATGAGCCCCGGTCCCGACTTGTCCGGATACGAGAGGTTCAACTGTATTTGAACACATTACAGAATGGTGATGAAAAACATTGACACATACAAGGTTTATAACTAGCTTTATTTTGTGTCACATTATACCCTATACTTGCACAGAGAGAATGCAATAGACTTATTTAATGGAATTTGACTATAGTATTACACAAATCTGTCCCTTTTGCTGAACTTTTAAAAGATGCCTCTTGCCTACTGACTATGATAATTATGATGACTATCATCCTCATAGTCATAACACTGATGATAGTAATATTAAGTGACAATAAAAGAATGGTAGAAGTAACAATAATTGTAGTGATAACAATGATATAATGATAAAGAGGTAACAGAATAATTGTTATACTAAAGACAATGATGATAAT
Source organism: Diadema setosum (assembly GCF_964275005.1). NCBI lineage: Eukaryota > Metazoa > Echinodermata > Echinoidea > Diadematoida > Diadematidae > Diadema > Diadema setosum. The sequence goes on along the minus strand of NC_092692.1, from coordinate 6,897,434 downwards.
GATATGAACAATCAACGTATTGTGCAATTACTACATCAAAGATACTTGCTTGTGCATTATGTCATAAACATCACATACAAGATTGCTGAAAGAAAACATTTTTTTTTTCATCCATAGCGGTTAGCAAGTTCCACAAAGACAATTTATGCTTTTCATTTGACACAGGCACTTGGACAAGCCAATGCTTACACTCACATTACATACTAGACTGATGTATAAATAATTGAAAAATGATTTAGAAACACTTAGTTTTGACTGTGGCATTGTGGACAGCTCGACAAATTAGTGGTCATGTATGGCCTTCCTATTACTCCTATACACTGATATCATTTCTTAACTTATCAAGTTCAAAAAGCTACATTTCTCTGGTTTGATGTTAGATGTATCCATTTATTAGTTTTCCATTGTTTATTGCTGGTATATCTTAAGGTACCAGTACAATACATACTTATCTTGAATCCTAATTAGCCATATACCATTATTTGTTTTGGATGAGAAATTATCATTGATCTCTAGATTGCTGAATTTAAAACAGACTCTCAAATTGGCCACACAGTTTAGAAGATTAAATCTCATGTTTCTTTCTCAAACTGTCAAATTCTTGTACATTTTGATCAGATTTTATGCAGATTTCATGACTTGAATTGATTCCATGAAATCTTTCCCTAATAAAAGACATGCAGTAAAATTTGGGATTGCCAATTGAATAATGACATGACGCAGTAAAACTTACCCAAAACTTGATGGATTATACCACTTCAGTGAATTATTCCAGTCCTGTGCTTCATGCTACAAAAATCAACATATTCACTCAAGTACTATCTAATACGTACTTGGGACAAGTTGAAATCACATTAAGTTACTTTTTTTTTTCTTTTTGCCAGAGCATTTTACAAAATTTGATTGCTGCCATTTCAAATTCAACTTGGTTTTGACAGAGCAGATGCTTTATGAATATCTGACATAAAATATAATGAGAAAGCAGTGGTTAAGGGATGGAAGTTGCACATGCTTTGATGAAATAGTGTCATTCTTTGCATCCACATAATTATATGCAAGCAATAGGAGGTAATGAGACCATTGCCTCACAATAAATATCGATTTTTATAAAATGAAATCACAAAGACTGTTTTCCTCCTTCGATCAAATTGTTGAGAACAAAAAGGACAAAACCTACAGCAATGATTCTAGAAGAAAATGGCTTTTTAGAGTATTTTGGGGTGCTGTTCGTTATTCTGAAAGTTCGTTATTCCGAAGGTTCGTTATTCCGAAGGTTTGATAATCCGAAACACACAAATTCCCTATACCTAGAGGTTTGTTAATCCGAAAATGAAAAAGGGTTCGTTAATCCGAACATTTGTGTCGTTATTCCGAAGGTTTGTTATTCCGAAGGTTCGTTAATCTGAAACTGACATAGGGTTCGCTATTCCGAAGGCTCTTTTATCCGAAAATGAAATAGGGTTCGTTATTCCGAAGGTTCGTTAATCTGAAACTGACATAGGGTTCGCTATTCCGAAGGCTCTTTTATCCGAAAATGAAATAGGGTTCGTTATTCCGAAGGTTCGTTAATCCGTAAAAGAAATAGGGTTCGTTATTCCGAAGGTTCGTTGATCCGACAATGAAATAGGGTCCGTAACGAACCTTCTGAATAACATGTTTGTTTCACTTTCGGATCAACGAACCTTCGGAATAACAAACCTCATCACATTTTCGGATTAACGAACCTTCGGAATAACAAACCTCATCACATTTTCGGATCAACGAACCTTCGGAATAACGAACCTTAGGACTAAAAAACCTTCGGAATAACGAACTGTAACCGAATTTTGTGTACATATACCAATGGGATAGTTCTGAAGTGATTACATCATCAAACCTTGTAATTTGCACAAATTATGATTCTTGAGATTATTGTAATTTCACAAACTTTAGTAACTCATAGCCTTTCGATATAGGCCTACATCCAATCTCGCTGAAATTTCTTCTCTTCAGTTTGTTTAACCTGGTGAGGACGGGCTGCTTTCCTATTGCATTTCCCATGACACCTGCCCGAGTATACTTGGGACCAGTCTTCAACGGGCTAACTTTATTCTATTTCATTAAGGTCAACATGAATGCTGTGTATATAATTACACTTGATATGAAAAGTGGGAATCCCATCTAATCAAAGAACAGACACCACACAACTCAGCACGTGGGCCCCCTCTTCGACACTAAAAACCTGGCCACTTCCTGTCCTTGCATTCTCCACCTTCCCGCAATGGGTCACGTTACATGCTTTAATGGCAATGCTATCATATCAATTGGAAGCAGAAAACTTCCATCAGAAGTCTTAACTGACACGAGATAAAAACATTAAGCTGGCCAGGATGCGAGTTGAGTCGTACAATGATATCGTTAAAGAAACCATATACAAGTGAAAGTGCTGGAATGACAGTGAAAGTGTTGTCTCACATTTATTCATTTAAATGCATCTAAATTACTTAAAGGAAGTGGCCATTAACTGCAAATTCCTCCAGTGACCCTGATATTTTTGCAGTATGGCCTTAAATCGACAATCACATTGATGGAATGAGAAAGAATTACTTTCTTTTTAAAAAAAAGTTAGCTTTTTTTCCCCCCACATGGGGTACATTACACATATAGGAGGCAACAATTATTTCTTTTTCTTTTTTTATTTGGTACTGTGAATTTTGCAAATATTGGTCGTCTCACAAAATTTGCACAAATAAAAGCACCACGAAATACACTATGTGTAAAACTATCTTAGATTCAAAGGTGACTTTCATAAACATATCAGAGAACTGATATCATCACAAAATTTTTTTACTGATTTGTGCACACAAAAAATGGTATAAAACCACATTTTTACATCATAGATTGATCAACTACAACTAAAGCCATCAGTGCTACGTTATTGTAACAAAACAGAAATTTGATGTGAGGATTCAACTTTTTCACTTCTAATTTCACATCGAAAAAGGAATTGAGTGAACACTTGTGCAAATTTCAGTGGGAGGCTTGCTAAGTCAAAATATATCATCGCCTCATCTAATTTGCATGTGTGGTTGCTACTAATGTCACTACATTATAAAAACATGAGAAATTTTTAAAATTCCACAAATTTCTCACTTCTAGATTTGATTTTCATGAAACCCATAGAGACTATCATTCTGTTTGTCTACAATCACTTTTGGCATTAGCAGCTATTGGCCACGTTCATAAGGGTGGATTTGTTTGTTTGTTTGTTTGTTTGTTTGTTTGTTTGTTTTTGTGAAGCGTCCTACATTCTGCTGATGCCAGGATAGCCATCTTGTAGAGGAAAACATGCATAGCTCCCTGAATTGGTGAAGTTACATTTAGTCTGTTTGCATGATATTTTATCAAACAATATTATTGTGATAGACAGAGGCTCATGAAAGACAAGCAATGAAAGAAAAGCAACATTACAATGTGGCAAAATTCCATGTACACAAGCGAGGTACCTCCAATAACTGCACTATCATGAACAAGATATCATATGTGTTATACTATTGCTTCGTAGCTGTTCACTTTAAAAAAAAAAAAAAGGTGCAGATTTCAGATCAATTTTGATGGTCAGTCAATTTAGATATGAGAGCAAAATAAATTCATATCAAAATGAATGAAAACAGGCTCAAGATTACTGTCGATTTTTACCCTTTCATTGAGAAACAATTCTAAGATATACAAAACAAAATGAATGCGAACACTAGTAGCCACTAAACATAGTTCGCTAGGGAAAAGAGACTGTCAGTTTTCCCTCAACGCAACACTCTCAAAGTCAGTGTTACTAACACAATATTTCTTATGGAAGTCCATGATGAACAGATGCATTGGAAAGACTTTCCACAAATTGTCACAATCTCTGATAAAATTATCCCTCTCAAATTATAAAAAGACAGAAACATCTCTTCTTCTTGAAAAACTCTCCAGCTTTGAAAGCTTTGATAGTCTCCCTCACAAGTAATTTCCCTTGTATGAAATCTGCCATCCTTACACGCAATACTTGACTACAAGGCTAAATATGATTATGTTTCTTCTAGTAACCATTTTACATAATTAGTTGTGTTAATTAAGCTCATATATTTCACAGTCAGCAAATATACACATATCTTGCATGGCAGAAGTACTTGTACAGTATTTGACAAATCATCTAATAAGTGAAGAAATCTGATGAGAGTACTTACTGTATGTAAATGTTTCACTTTCTCTATGATATCATATTCATCTTTAAACTATATCTGCACAGAACAAACACAACAAAGTGTCCAGTACATGGAAAAGCAATTAAACCAAGGAAGTGGAGAACCAAAAATTTTTGACATGTGTGATATGGCAAGCCAAATGTCCCATAAATCAAAAAACTTGGTTAATCAAAGTATACTGACCCAAAACATCAGTTAATCACTTTATCCTTTTTATGGAACATTTGGTTTTCCTGCGTCAAGCCAAATGTCCCATAAATCTACAAACTTGATTCATCGACCAATAAATTTAGTTCATAGGTTGATAAACCAAGTTTTTCACTTCATTGGACATATGACTTCCCATCTGTGTGGCCTACCAGTATCATGAAACAACAAGAAAGAGAGACATATCACTAGAAGAAAAAAAAAAATCTGATTAGATCAAAATCAGGTATTTCATTTGTGCTGATTTATATAATGTACGGCTTGACATTAGCGGTGGCTTGGGGCCACTAAAAACTGATCTCGAGCCACCAAATTTTTCTTTTAGTGGCTCATTTGGGCAACTAAGATTCAAAATGGATTGTTACTTTTGCTTTTATTTCAGGCCACTAGGCCTACATATGTCTTGCGGTTTACTAAACTTTAAAGATTTTAGTGGCCCAAACCAGCCACCAGACAAAAACAGCGAGTGTCGAGCCCTGTATAATGAATATAATAATTGCAAAAAGAATGAAAATGGAACTTCAAATTTCTGAGCCATTGCTACCAACTATACGAATTAGCACTTCTCACAGATATCCATACAGTGATCTTCAGATTCCACCAGCAGAATATGATTATCACTCCAGCAAAAAAAGCAACATGGATTATGATTACCAGTAGTCCAGCCACATTCCGTGTGCTATCTCATGACTGAAGACATCTAGTGGCGCATTTCGTTGGGGATGGGATAAGGCCAAACCTCCGGTGGAAAATGTGTCCCACAACCTCAGCCAAGTTTGGATGCCTAAAAGCCAGTACGATGGGGCTGGCGAGGCTGGCAACGGCATGTGCAGTCAGGGCAAACTTGTGGAACTTAAGGGGGCACTGTGTTATCTCAGAGCAGAACACGACAGGGGCGATGCCAGCCAGGCAGATGACGGAGACGATGGAGAGGGATTGGGTGATGCCGATTTGCAAGTCTGCAGGATCAGGATTCACAGGGGATGCCTGCTTTGAAGACCTGGACGACTTTGCTCGAGTCCCCGCCTTGAAGGATCCACTAAAGATAGTCTTCACCAGAGAGTTCTTGTTGCGATCTCGGTAACTCCAGTGGCGCCCTCCATTCTTGTGGCTCTGGTTTGCGTTGTACTGCATGCTATCCTCATCGTTCTCCATGTCATCATCACTCTCAACATGGAGATATCCTCTACTGGAATGACCACCAAGCTCTGAGTCCCTGTTGCCTCCACCAAAGGAACTGTTGCTCCTGAAATGATTACTGGGGCCACCTCCTGATGTCCGAAACTGTGGTGCTTCTGGCAATTTCCTCTGGAAGACATCCATTTCAAAGGATCTGGAGGCAAACTCTGAAGAGGCTGTCATATCTTCTCCAGTGGTTACCCCATGATTTCTTCTACCCTGTGATCCTTTCTTGAAGGATGGGGGCAAGTTAATTTCCCGTAGTGGCTTTGGAGCTACAACTGGAGGACTCTTTTTAATTTGATTGCTTGCACTCACTACACTACTTGCATTTGCTGACAGTAACTTCTTACTTCTGGCAAGATTCTGTGATCGCACCTGATCATGTGATCGCAAAATTTGTTTTGTATGCTCCTTTTTATCTAGTCCACACACATTACACCTAAAAGGATTCTTCTGATCTTGCATGACCATAAATAGTGTTGCCTGCTGTACCTCTTCAAATGGCGACTCTGGAGTCAGGAAGGCTTGTGGGTCCTTCCGTGGGTTCGGTCTCCTCTTCTTTCTCCGAAACATTTTGGCTCTCTTGCGCTTCCTCTCCAGGACAAAGGATTTAATGTAGTTCCATGCAGTGACGAACGAGACCATGATCCACAGGAATAAGCCGATGGTATGTAAGACCCGCACACCATCACTGGGACCAACGAGGATGCACAGTCGTGCCTCTTCTTCATATTCGAGTTCCAAGTCTCGGACCGCCACAGCTGGAACCACAACTGCAGTGACTGGGAAGATCCATGTGAGGATCGAGAAGCCGATCAGGTTTGCCGGTGTGTACATCCCATTCCAGCAGGAGCTCATCTCCTGATGGCGCAGGAGCCGCTGGTGAGACAAGACACCAATGGTGAACACCCTGCTCCATGTGCATGCCACAAAGATGACCGCAACCACTGCGCACACTGGATCCACCAATGGGCCAAGGTCGTCGTCGGAGCTCTTCAAGAGACCAACAGCTTGGAGAGGAAGGGCACAACATAGAACAAAGTCTGCTGCAATGGTATTGATGATCAGCACACCACTCGCTGTTTGCAACATCCGGGATGCAGCAAAGGCGGAAAGAAGAAGGATGTTGCTAAAGAAACCTCCAAGAGTGACAATGGACCAGACAGCTACAAGGAAGATGTCCCATGGGGCATAAATCTCTTCTATCAAACCTTGTGATGAGATTGTTTCGTTAGATATGTTGCCGCCACTGTGTGTTGAAGGTGGAAGGTAAGTGAAACTTGATCCAGATTCTGCTTCCCTATCCATCCTGAGTGCAGGAGATCCAAAGGACTCATGAGCTATCCCTTACGTTTTATCCGACTTTTAATAGTTGGCCTTTCAGTCCACTTAGGATAATCTGCGGCAATCAAGATCTTTTTCCCCCCTCAGTGTCTCCTCTTCCTTCCCATCTCCAGCCATTACCACCTGTTACAGAAACATACAAGAAATGTTTCAGTCATTTGTAACCAAAGTCAATATATGTTGCAAGCATGGGAGGCGAGGTCATATCTATCTCAGAGATTGATTGCTTGTGGTATGGAAAGGTTTACACTGGCTGGAATACTGCAATAATGCAAGCTAAGTGACTCATCAAGTCTTGCTTAGTGTGGGCCCTTAATCCCTGAGATTTCTCAACTTTTGGCAATTTCATAAGGTTTGAGATATGAAGTCATGAGAAACTGAAACTTTACAGTAATGAGACTAACAAAATGCAGCCATTCTGTGGTTATCAAACATGTCATGTGGGCGGCCAAGGTCATGTGACCTGCCTGTTAATTGTACTCTCTACAGACATTGGATTCAGGCTTGGAGACTAGATATCCACCCACTGAGCTAATTACCCCTGCTGAATCTGGAGAGAGAAATGCATTCACACCTTTTTACACCCACTTTTTGATGGTTGAGATCTTCTATGACTACAGGAGTCAACCATCTTGTCATGCCTTAACCTAAACTCTGACTTAACCCTATGAACCTCTTCCTTCCACAGTCCCCCTCCCCTCCCCCGTCCCCCTCCTGCTCCCCCCCCCCCCCTCCCCTCACACGGTCACACATAATCCTAGGTGAGTGAATCAAACAGATGTTGAACTCTTGCCAGACTATGGGCCATACTGCACATCGCAAGAACAGGTAGAGTCAGGAGTCTGTACTGGATTTTCACCATATGGCCTATACCTCACCCTTGCAACAATTTAACCACTCCACACACCCCAACGTCCATGCAGCCCAGACTCCACACAGTAACAGCAGCTGACAGGAACTCTTTATGCAATATGTAAAATGTCAAGAAGTAGAAAATGAAATGTAAAGAATAATGATGAGCATAGGAAAAAGAGAAGTCAAACAATGAAATCTGTCAACTTACCAGTAGAGCTCCCTCGAGCACACGCACACAGGCAAGTCAGAGACAGGAAGTGGATGTCCGTGATTACAAATTTGTCCGCCGAATATCAGCCCACAGGTGGTGGGGCACGTAGCAACTCACTTGCCAGCAGAAGTCAGATTTAGGTGGAGAATGATCCCGAACGAAATCAGTGCGCAAAAAAAAAAAAAAAAAGTTACGAAAAAAAGGGAAAGAGGGGGCAAGAAGAATTTTCCATGCGACCAGACGAGGTAATGTTGACTGAAAGGCCGAACAGGTTCCAACAGATCAGTATATCTTCCTCAGTGAAAGCGAACATGCTTTGGATATAAGAGAGGGGAATGAGTGGGTGGAGGTTGGTGGGGGGGGGGGGGTGGGGAGGGTTCCTTCCAAAATCTCTCTGTATCTACGACGCAAATTGAAAACAGCATTCGTGAAAATTCACTGTCAAAGCTTCCTTGTCCAGTCAGACAAAGATGAGGCCGAAGCTTTTTCTCTGGCAGTACTACGTGTACAAACTTCCCCAACGCACACTTTCAATGTTGACTATAACTGCCTGATTTGTGGCTAGTTTCAGTTGCAGTTCTTGGGGGTGGGGTGGGGGTGGGGGTGGGGGATCATTGCAAGTCATTCTACTTCTTACTATGAATTACATCCTTTGAGAGTTTCAGGATATAATATTTTGGATGAGATCTAGCTTGTCAGCATTGCACGGAAGTATAAATAAAAAGATATCCTTTATCCAGCCTATCATACAGCAGTCTATATGCAGGATTGTTACACAGGTAAAAATGTCATTAATAATTAAAACAAAACCCCAAAATCCAAGCAAAATGAAGTTGGTAGGCACAAAAGAGTGATGGAACTGACTGATCGTAACATTTTTTCCTTTCTCCACTACGTAAAATCGCTCACACAGTATGATTTAAATTTTTAGATAAATGATTTATGTGTTACTCAAGACTACAAACAAGGGCAGGTCCATGAATTCCAGAAAAGGGGTCACCAAAAAAAAAAAATGAAAATAAAGGGATGTGCATGCGCCCCCTTTTGTTTTTAGTTTTTATTTCTTTTATTTAAAAAAAAATGAATAAAGGGGGGCATGTGCCCAGTGCACCCCCTCCTGAATCTGCCACTTGCAAAAGCAACTGGAAGGAGTGATTTCAAAAGTCTCAAATGAAAGTCCATTTGCATGCAACATAGCATTAAAGCCTTACAGAAATAATGGGTATGAAGTTTATGCTCTTGAAAAAGCATCCTCAGGAAGAACATTTCCACATATTCTAGCTGCCCAAATGAATTACACAAAGAGGAATACAAATAAACTACACAGGATGTCAAGGTCATACCTTAAAAAGACACAGGTGGAGATATGTTAAAATTGGCTCCGAAACACAGAGAAATCATGTGACGAGTTTGTGTACACCCAAAACAGTGACAGCAGCGACCTCTATTGCAATGTTTCTGAGCTTTAAAGGAAGCAGGACTAATTTGATGATGGCTTTCACTAACAGGAAAACAAAGCGATGTGCAAAAAGTGGTGCCTGGTTGGCACTGCTATGTCATTCTTTAAAGAGAACAGCCACACATCAAAGACATACTACACAATGTATATGTTCAATAATATTCTACCACATGCAGAAATGTGTGGTAAAGAGAACTGCATGTAAGCATTAAGGGTGCATGGTCCCGGTGTTTTAGTCAAATGCGTACGCGGGCGCACGGCGCAAGTTTCCTATAGAGACCTACGCTATTGACTCCTCTTTAGCGCTTACGCTTTGGCCCACTTTCCCGAGTCCGAAGAAGTCCGATTCACTGTAGTTAGTGGTCGGATCACAGTTCGGCTCATGATTCGGCTGAGGGGGATGACAGCTTTAGCAAACTTCTTTTGTGATGTCATAATAACAAGCACATAATATGCACGCAGCCTGGCATTACTACAGACTGCGCTATGCGCAGAGAAGACAACAAAGGCAACGTTACTTAGCAACACCTACGCACTTTACTCTTGATGACAGCTCAACTTCGGTAATCTTCGTATCGATGCTAACGGTGATCGGCAGTATCATCAACAGCGCCCTCTACACTACCGGGACTATGCCCCTTCAACAATAGTGGGGTGTCTCCTTAGATCTATTTCAGCGATTATACTCGGAGAAAGAACAGGACAAACAAATTTATACTGTGTTGGTACAGAAAAAAAAAACCAATTATATATATCTATATATGTGTATAAAGTTATGTAATATATATATATATATATATATATATATCGTGGCTGGGGCGACAAGACCTTGTATCTGCAATTTTGGTGAAAATGAGTTTTTTGGATTAATGGTCAAATAATGGGTTAAGTGATGTCCTGTCCAAATCCCAACTGTCTTACTCCAAAAATGAAGCCAGGCCACCACAGCATGTCAAAGGAAAGGCTATCCCATTCGCCGCAGTGCTTTGGCCGCCATGTTTTTTGGCTCTCCTGAACATTTGACATTTTGTAGATACGAGGTCTTATCGCCCCAGCGACGATATATATGTATATATATATATATATATGTACACAAATACATACACACACATACATGTATACATATATGTATGAATGTATATATTATGTAAATCTACTACATAAATAAATACTAACTCTAGATCCAGCTTTAGGGAGACATTGTGTAGATAAAGTATCGTCAGCAGTAAAGCATTCAATTGAATGGGATATGATACTGTTGAAACACAAATTGTCTCCATAAGGTCATGTGTGCATATGATGTCTCAATAAAGCTGGATCCATAGTTATTACATTACACAATCGTCATTTTATAACTGTAGAATCCTAATCAAGGTCCTATCAACAATACTGATACACCATCTCTACTACTTTTTTTTTTATTAATCAAATAACGATAATATTAGAAAACACAGCACACATATCATCCCTTACATTTCAATTGATTTATTATTTTGAGGGCACATTACCATTACAGCAAAAGTGATATAATTTATCTGAACATAAAATTGCCTACATACACCAACATTCACTACACACATTGACATTGTCTACTCTTGACAGGTAGGTAGGAAGATTTTTTTTTTCATATTTCCACTTAACTATACCATGTGCTGGTGTTTACAACTTGTCATTAAACTTACAACATATATTATTTCCACATTACTTTGAAAGCAGGTTTTAGGGTGCTGAAACATCTCCTGTTCATTTACAGACATTTTCCAAGGGCCATATTACCTTTCCTAAACAAAAACATAAAGGCATAAATATACATACACATTGTACAAGTAGACCACTAAGATGTATTTTTGATACCAATAATACTGGAAATCAAAGCAAGCACATCATATCATGTCGGTTTCATTGTTTTCTCTGATATCACACACAAACACACTTTTTCTGTACTCCAGTCGACAGCGAATATGTACAGTAGCAATACGATTGATAAAGTTGTCCTGAGGTAGATCATTCAGCAGAATTTTGGTTTATTTGCCAAATGTTCGCCAGAGAGAGAGAGCTGACTACATGTTGGAAAGTCATGATTGTTTTGCATTCAATCAATTCAGATCACTGTAAATCACTAGCAGGGTACAGTCACTGAACAACATTAGATCACGTGGAACTTGACTGCAGAACGAATACACAATCATATTTCCACACAACATACCTTTAGCGGTGACATATAAAGGAAAGTCTGAAAAATCACCTGTATTAAAGACACTTTCTGTGAATACAGATCATGCATTTTGGATATGCCTCATTACCATAATTTATTCTAGTTAGTTAAAACATGTAAAGTAGCAAAATTATTATCATACAGTGTATACACATGATCAAGTATGGATAGGTGGAGAGTCAAGATGCAAAAAAAAGAACTATATGATTAGAAAACAAACTATCCTCAGCCATATGACAATAGTTCCCTTGTTATATACTTTATAGGCCATATATCATGCAGGGGTATTATTTTCTCAAATTTTGTGAGTCTGGTTCTTTTAATTCACAAGAATATTAACTCTGATCTTGACACGAATGTAACTTGCAAGCATACATGTACTGCTGCATGTTATACAGAGTAGATGCATTCATGATGATATTATACTTGACGAATGCTAATTTAACCACTCACGAAATTGTCAGGAAGTCCTGATTCAGCTTTAAGCTCGCCTGATATATGGCATTACATACAGTATTTCACTGCTCCAAGGAACCTGAGTAGGCCACATACAAGTCTCTGAGAATTGAAAAACCTGTTTGCATTTAAATAAGCACATAATTTGAATGAAAGCCACAATGATACAAATGTGTTTTATGACCCCAGTTTTCATATGACAACACTTTCATCAAAAGTAACTTTTCTAAAGATATCATCTGCCATACCAAAGACAACAACAACAACAAACATGATCTCATTCACAGTGGTCTTTCTGACTGGAGATATTTTCCTAGTTTTGCTTGCTATTGCTTGGTCTACTCTACAACATCCAACACTTCATGGGAAATCACATTGTTACATGATCATATGAATGACAATGCTGTTTTCTCTCAAAACATCTTTCTATTGCAGATTTATAATATGATACACAATACTCTGAGAGGTTTAAATGTCATGTTGTCTGTTTCTCTTCTTTTTTATTTTATTTCTAAACAAATAGTTTGCATGTCACTATTTGAGAAAACTTGGATATAACCTGCTTGACAAACATTTCTTAACTCTACCTTAACAAAGGGAATTCACAAGCTAGCATATAGATGCAGTAATTCAAAAATAGGATGACTTGAAAAGAGGTGAAGTAGTTCCAATTTAATTGTGACTCATTTTGATTGTGCAGAGAACACTGTTTTTGTGTTTGTTTGGAAAATTGATTGACAATCCCACCAATGAATTAACAATCAATTTTGAGGTATGGTAAGCAGTACAAGGTCTACTGATCAGAATTGCTGGAAAGAGTCTTGTCATCACGTTCCATCAATTCACATGTATCAATAGAAGGTGATAAAGTAGGACAAAAATAGTTACTTATATTCAGGGAAGCAATCTCTCAGAGGAACATCTGACATTGATTAAAATTACTGCAAAGAGCCGACTCGTGTCTTGTCAAGTCACATGTAAATAGAAGGTGATAAAGTAGGACAAAAATATAAACATATTCGGGGAAGCAATATCAAAGGGAATATCAGATATTACGGATTCAGAATGGCAAGATGAGAAGTGATGTGCATCTATTTATTTGACGCTTAAAACAAATAAAACTCAATTGTGACTTCTGCCTTTAAACCTTTTTTTAAGACAGAATGACACATTGTACACAACTGTCTTCTCATTTCACAAGCATTATTCTCCCTCTGTAGTGTAAGAGGGTCTCTTTCTGAAGTCATTATCTATACCTCTGCAATGATTTTATGTATGATTATTCCAAATATTTCATGAAATTTGCAACTCTCTTTGATTATATTGGTCATGTGTTTACTGAACAACCCTTTAAGTACAAATTGATACATAAACAGATATCAATATATTGAAGGCAATTTGATTGGACAGAACTATCTTCTCACAAATCTTTTATCATCACCTGATTTTCCTAAAGCAACATTACAGCTCAAAGAACAATTTCATAAATCAATCGTAATGTGAACGATCATAATGATGAGCATGACATTTCAATACCGTGGCAGTTTAAAATCTCTCACATAGAAACCTACCATCATAACTGTATTTGTAAGCATTGATACTGCTCGTTATTGAGCGCACACACACCAACACAACAATAAAAACTGCTGCGCCCCTGCTTTGTAGCTTCTTCCACACACTGGTCTGGTTCATGCTGTGGGATGCAGCAACAGAGTAGGCATGAAAAACTGCCTCCAGTGCCAGAGGTGCTAAAACTTAAATATGCTATACATGTACACATAACTAATCGTCCACCGGCGTACAAAGGTTCATTGCACACTGTTTCATACACTGTGATTATAAATTGTCCAACATGTGAGGTAACTGAAAAGGTGTATTATATAACAAGGCATTAAAACATTGACAGGTAAACACTGATATATGATGCAGCTGCCATTTTTTTTTAAAGGAAGAAGTGATCATTCAGATGAATGAACATCAATATATCTACATTTCAGAATACTCTAACAATGATTCATACACCAGTGTGGACCTGAAGGAGGAAGGTTGTTAAGGACTGATTTCACGGAACACGCCAACGATTTACAAAGGACGCGAATTGCAAAATTCGACATTTGTATTTCAATCTGCAAAAGATCGGCAGAAGAACAAGGGGGTTTCGAAAAAAATCGGTGAAGTTCTCCCTATCGCTTTTACGACATAACCGCAAACTGTTCATGTACCTTTGGAGTCATTCTCTTGAACGTTTGGTGCATGTTTGGGGGCACATCAACACCGCTTGATGTATGACCTCTTTAAAGCTCTATGTTTTCTAAAACTCAAAATTGTAGCATACATCCACACAAAACTATATACTTAATAGTAATAAAAAAATTTAAATGCCAGCAAAGAAAACAAAATGTTTGATTATAAAAAACTTACAGAACTATACACTTAAAATGACTCTAAAGTATGCCAAAATTATGTTTGAAAATGTAATAAGATAATAATGTGTGGAGGAACCTGCAAAAAGTCAAATGCTTGCGGGGGTAGGTCCTAGGAAAAACTATCGGCACACACACACATACAACACAGAAATGCAAGGGAAAGAAAGTAGAAATACAGGATGGAGAAAAACTTAAATTCAAGACAGCTATCAACTCTCCTTGGAAACATTTCTCCCATGATTACTGAAAAAAAATTGCATTGTTCGCATTCCTGTTGCTTGTTCTTTCATGTACCTATCTGGCTGTACTTGAGCAATGGTACACACAACATTCACACATACATCGTGTGAACTTCGCACAAACTACGCAAGAATGGTTTTCAGCTTCATTGTCAGAACATATTCGAAGAAAAACTTTTCCAAATGTTGGATTTTGTTGGATTTTTGCCATAGGCGCCCTTTGCAAATCATTCACGTGCTCCGTGAAATCAGCCCTTTAGGATTGTTTCAGTGACAGCAGGAAACATTGGATAGAAAATGTACAACCAAGTGTGCTAATCAAAATATTATGCAGATAGTCACAAAATGTCTTAAGAACAGACGGTGTCACTACGACACAAACATAGAGACTTTCTATACCTGTCTTTCACTAAAAATGGTCTATCTAGATACTTTCTATCAATGTCTTAATTTATTAATCAAACTATAAAAAAAGAGATGTGATTTATAAAGCTAGCAGAAAGTTGGAACAACTTCATAAAACTGAGTCTACAGCACAAAGTGATGGATTGATATCTAAGAGTTCACGATTCTGAAAAAACTAGAAATGTCGCTATGGCGACTGATGCCTCCACCATAATGCATGATTCTTCCAATAGGCGTATAGTACAATGTCTTCACAATGTGTGATCCATGACAGTTTCACATAAGTGGCAAAATATTGAAATGACAGGTTTGTCAGAAATGTCTTGAACTGGGTTTGCTTTAATTTTTCAAGAGTGCAGGTACACATATATGGGGAATTGAGAAGTTTTACTTGAATTCTGACAGACCTTTTTATAAGTTTATGCATTGAGTAATTTCCAAGGTATGAAGAAAGAGTGTAATGACGGTACAAAATGGATTTTTTTTTTTTTTTTTTTTTGGGGGGGGGGGGGCATTGAAACCTGGCCTTTGACCCTTAACCTTTGACCTTTGACCTTCTGGCTGGAAATTTCCCAGAGAATCTCCATTAGGTAATGCATGTATTAAGTTTTGAAACTAATAATGTAAGCATTGCATATAGATATAGTAAAATTTTGAGGAGATGACCTTGACCTTTGACCCCTGACTATTGACCCATGACCCCTAAATTCCCTAGATAATCCCTGCCAGTCAGTACATGCGTATGTACCAAGTTCCACGAAGACACATTGAACCATTTGCGAGAAAAGTGATATTGCAACATTTTCACCTAACCTTTGACCTTTTCACCTTTGACCTTATGACATGAAATTCTCTCTGGAGAATCTCTACGCAGTAGTACATGTCCACACCAAGTTTCAAGAAAATACCTTTGGGCATTGCATAGATATGGGGGAAATTGCAACATTTGTAGCATTTGACCTTGACCGTTTGACCTTTGACCTCTTGGCATTGTCACTAAAATCTACTCAACTAATTGTCCTATCATACATCATCCTTGGACCAAGTTTGGTGAAAGCTGCTTCATCCAGTTTTGAGGTATCACGTAAAAAGATAAATTTTAGGATTTGACCTTGATCTTTGACCTTTGACCTCTGTCCGATTTCACTGAAAAACTAATCAAGTAATTGTCCCATTATACATCATCCTCCAACAAAGTTTGGTGAAATTTGCTCTATCCAGTCTTGAGTTATCGCGTAAACGGATACAATTTCATGATTTGACCTTGACCTTTGACCTTTGACCTTTAACCGATTTCACCCAAAATCTAATCAAATAATTGCCCCATCATACTTCATACTTGGACCAAGTTTGGTAAAATTCCAGTAAATACTACTCAAGTTATCGCGTAAACGAAAGCGGACGGACGGACGTATGGACGTACGGACGTACGGACGGATGGACAACCCGAAAACATAATGCCTCCGGCACCACTTCGTGGCGGAGGCATAAAAATATACACCTATATAAATATATATTTTAGCTATTGTACCAATCTGGTGACTGCATGATCTCATATAGACATGGCAGTAAATCACACAAACACATGTGCAAACAAACTCTACATTTCACAAAATGTTAATATATAATTTTTTCCCCATAATGTGTTCGGTTTGGTATTAGGTCACACACACAACTACCGTACACTGTAGATATGACTTGCATGGTCAATCGAAATGTGTAAATTCATTGATACAAACAAATCTCAATAGTTCACCCTGTAAAACAACAATGTACATTCTTTCCCCACTCATGTCTGTACAAATGCAGTAGCCATGCTTTCACAATTAATTTATCTGGCATAACACATTGATGATACAGACCCTAAATTGCAACATACTTCAGAGATTTCTGACATACACACACTCCTTGCAGCCTTAGATGACAGCTGATTTGGTATACATGAGATGGCATTTCAGTTCCCAGTCTTAACACTTAGACCCCGTTCACAGTGACTGAAAGGGCCGGGCTCGGCCACGGCCGAACCCGGCCTTTTTTTCACTGTGAACACGCAAAAGGCCCAATGTGGTACCAAAATCGCCCGCACATTTGGCTAAGCTCTGGAGGTAGTCTCGGCCTTGGCTCGGCCATGGCCAAGCCCGTCCTTCTCTCACTGTAAACGTAAACTGGGCCAAATGCGGTACCAAATTGCGACCGGCGCACTCCCAATAATAGTCGTTTGTTTACAAGCAGAGTGCCACCACAACAAAATATTGAAAGGTTTGAAGCCCGGGACAAGCCCGGCACTGTAAATGGACAAAATTGCGGGGCTGAGTACCGCAATTGAGGCCGGGCTCGGCTGAGGCCACGGCTCGGCCCAGCCCTGCACTGTAAACGGGGTCATAATGTCTGCAAAAGTAGCACATGCTTCTTAGTTTGGTAAGACCCCCTCATCCTTCAGAATTTGGAAGATGTTTTCCCAACTCAAAGGAAATTTACGAAATGCTTCAATTCCTCATCAAAAAATGATATTGATGATTTTATAGATGAATTGTCACAACTATCAAGACATCAAAAGCCATCATTTATGAAAATTGGACTGCAGTATCTAAAAATAAAAAGGCTAAAAAGGTACCAACCTGTCAAGGTCTATAAAAACAAACAAAAAACAACTATTGTTTTCTTTTTCTTTCAATGTTTACATGTAAGTGATAAAGTTAGTCTATAATAGAGCAAAATATATAGATATTTCAATTGACATGATCACTCTGTCAGTTCTATTTACAAGCTAAAATGTAGTCAACTACACACACTTTCATATTGAAGTGTCTACAAAGGTTTTTGAGGTAATAAATAATATATTCTAGAAAGTATTATATCACATACTTTCTACATACGTCTAGCTTCATTGCAATAGGTGCTGAAGCAGAAAACAGCCACAGACATAACATTTACTTAAAGTCAGACCTGTATCATCAAATCCGATTCAATCAAGCAAATGATGGGAGAAAAAAACAAACAAAAAAACTGATATGATGAATGCACTCACATACTGCCACGGCTGAATTGGTGGTTTGTCATCCGCTGCATGGAACAAAATAATTCTAAAAATCTGGACAGCATATTTGCCATCACTTCATGTCACGATTCAGCAGATATGAGGTATATCAGATTTTAAGGGATATCAGAAGATACAATGTATCTCAGGTAGATTCACGGCCCTGGTCTCAGAAATACTGTAGGAAATATATCAGTGAGCCTTGAACAGAGCCCAGAGGAGGTACCATGGTACATCCAACAACACAGACTTTAATTAACATTGTCTTTAGTGTCATATGATAAAATAAAATTGTATCTAGTCTGAACTTGCATAGTGGGTTAAGCATTCTTTGTTGAGAAAAAAAAAAAATGAATACCAAATATCCTTAGCAATGGAATTTTTTACTTAATATGAACATTCATGAACTCAGCATACGCTCTGTGTTCTCATATTGATTATAAAATGGGAAGAATGTATCAAGCAATGATTCTTTGCTGTCATTATCACTGCCATTGCCATCATAACAATACGAGCAAAGACTGATGATTCAATAAGAGCTGCCCTGGGAATAATATTTTTTGCTGAAGACAGTGATACCCTGGTCCTGAGTTCAAGCACCAGTCATGTAAGCAGGGCTTCCTAAAATCCTACACAATTCCAACTGCTTCTCTTTCCTTCCATGCACATGTGACATGTCCCTTTAATTCAATTTGATGTGGCAAGATGAGAACACACATTGGTTCCTCTGATGTGAACATTCAAAGGAGGCTAGTGGAATGCTACACCATGATATTTGGTATAAAAATACACATATATAGCTATTTTATATCTTAATACTTTGGATCGAAGAATAGCACATCATTGGGCAATGAAGATCCATGTTACATAGCACATTAGAATTCTGCACATTCTTTCCATAGCAAGAATGCTATGTTACAGCAATATATCTTGAGATTTTCATGTAAACTACACATCTGTTCCAAGGCAAACTTCTATTCTTATTTCAAGCATGGACTTCATCCATATCTGTAATACATGGGCAAGGGAATTCTCCTTACATTTTACATATCATTACATTCCCTTTTCCTTCCAATAATTCTTTCACGGCCAAGGATAAACACATCGTGTTGCAAATTCAGCACACTCATGCTTTCACTTTAAAATAGACAAACTAGCAGGTTCCACATATTAAAAGTCATATAAAATTACTGCCAGTTGGTTTTACATAAGTGTACCAAAACAGATTCAATCACATATCTTTTGGATGAATGTGTCCCTGCCATTTTTGCCACTTGGTCCTTAACAGATTTTGTGACACAACATAAACAGACCCAGTACATTACAGGGAGAATACCATTTCATGGGCTATTTTCACAGACAGTTGCACCAAGTTCTTTTTATCAATGCAACTAGGTCTTCAGTGGTTATTTCAGATGGGAAAAAAATAGGGGAAAATGACTGCTAATGTGAGTAGAAGACAAGCATTTTCCAGCTGCTAATTCAAGTTTACACTAATTGTAGCATAGTTGTGATATTTCAATGAGCTGTGAAATAGGTGACAGAAATACTGAACATAAACAAAAACAAAAATAGATAAACAAATACGCTGAAAGGTGTTGCTCGAGTTTTTCAACATTTCTGCGTATGTACTGACATACATTTTATGTGCCCACATATTGGTAACTGCAGTGACATGAACTTGTAAACCGACACGAATAATCTATATTATGGATAAAAGAAGGGGGCTTGTTTTACGTCAGGACAAATAAAGAAAGAGAGAAAAAAAAAAGAAGAAATAAGTATAAAGAAAAAAAAAAGAAGACAGAAAAGGGAAAAACACAAATTTCTCACAATTTTGCTGTGTGAAAAATTCCATTCTCTTGCATTGACAAATGAACTTATTCTTTTTGAATGTATGACTACTATTTTTGAAGACCTCTAAAGCTTCTGTGTGAAACAATCTGAGGGAAATCCCAGATGGACACAGAACTGCAAACATCCCAATATGTTTCAAAAATTGCCAAGAACAATGGATAACTGTAGAGAATATTGCATTGCCCATGAAGCAAAAAAATAAGAATAAAAAAGACCAAAAAAAAAAACCAAACACTGCACATACAGACAAAATCATGTCCAGTTTTCACCATAACAATGCAACATTCTATTGACTTGAGTAAGAAACACAAATTGCAGCATCACACATCTAATCTTTTCCTATCAAAGTCCAATTACTACTCTCATGATCACATTTGCTTCATCAAAAACATGAGCAATTGATTTCAAATAGTGGGCATAATGGGAGAGGTGGGGAAATAGCATTTCTTTGAAAAAAAAAAAAAGAAGGAATAAAAGATGGAAAAAAAAAGATATCACCTCCCTCGCGTGTGCTCATGATCATGACAGCTCTGTGATGCAGTCTGGTAGGTGACTGGGCTCAGCGTCCACCCCCGGTATGCGGCATCCGATGAGGTACTTCTGGATGGCAGCGAGGTGCGTCCACGCCCCCAGCACAACGAAGAGGTGCCAGATGGCATGGGCACATGGAATGACACCGTCGCACTTGAAGAAGAGGACGCCAAAGATGTAGAGGGCCCCGCCCAGGGCAAGTTCATATGTACCATTTTTCAGGGGCTGTAGAATAAGAAATGGAGGACTGCATGAACATACAATTTTTATGACAATATGTGACCCACTACAACAAAAGGATCTTAAAGTCGCTGACGGGTGAGCCGAGAAAATCGAGTTTGAAGTCAGATCATCAAAATCTGTCAAAGCGTTCGGATTTCTGATTTTGACATAATTTTGTAGTCTAATGTATCTTCTATCATCTGACGAAATTTCGAAGCTAAATGATCAACGGAAAGGCAAGAAAATAGCGTTTTTCTAGGCCATGATTTCCCGACTTTCAACGGAACAGAAACGTGTCCGAAGATTTGGATTTAGCACCGCAGCTAGACTCCGCCCCTAACAACGAGGGAGTGATCTCATTGGTCAGTGCGTGGCATCATGGTTACTGATTGGTCGTGCGTAGACCAATGGCGCTCAGCTTGATTGAACATCGCGGAGGTTGCTAGGAGCATACCTTCTTTTGTCAAACGGTGAAAACTGTCTTGCTTCCCCTTGATCATGATAGCGTCGGAAGGAAAACTTTGAAGGCGATTTTCTCGAAACGCTGATTTCCTAAACCACTCGACATGCGCTAATAAAATCTTGGATATCTCAGCAACTGAGTACTTTCATGAGTCATGTTATATATGACATTAAAATGAAAGAGTAAGGGAATAATGTTATGTCATTTTCAGAAAATTGTGCTCCCCCGACTTTCGGATCCTTTTGTTGCAGCGGGTCACATATCATCTCAATAGCTCCCTTGTATTCCCTTGACAATATTAGCCCCCAAACTCCCTTGCATTCCCAAGGACGATATTAGCCCAGTAACTCCCTTGCATTCCACAATATGTAAACAAACCTTGAATGAGAACAAGTAGTGCTAAACCTACAAGGCTACACAACATTAATTTTTTGCTTGTGTGTCTCTTCACATCATTTCAATTGAGGCTTTCATACTGTCGGGTCACATGCACAGATCTTCTCATCATAAAACTAGGAACTTGCTAGGTTTACCACCCATCATTGGCATAAGTTACATTCAGATGGTAATCCTTAACTTCAAGTTAAGCTATCTTCAAGTTAACTTCATCACACATCCACACATCCACACATCCACACATCCACACATGAAGCTTATCATTGATGACAAGCTTAACTTATGAGCTTATCCTTAAAGTTAGCTTAACTCAAACTTAAGGGTCACTGTCTGAATGTAACTAATGAAACAGAGGTGGATGTTGCACAAAAGAGTGCCTCTGGCATCATTCATCCAGAAGTATCCACGAAATGTGTAACTAGGGGGCAGATTTTGTGCACAAAGGAACTTTACACATCACCACTGCATGGGGTTGTGATCTTACCGATTCCATGACTACCAAGGCAGGAGCTGTGCCGAGGATAACATAAAATATGGTTTCCAGTCTCTTATATCTAGATAGGAGATGGGAGCAGGGGAGGGTAGAGAGCAACACAAAGAAAATTAATTATTACTACAGTGACTTTGACAGGGATGGCCATATTGTGAAGATTATGAAGTCTGTTGAATGCAGATTTGTCACTTATACATACAGCAACAAACATTGCTTCTCAAACCTAATCATCTTTTATATTATTGTATACACCATATATTTCACGAATATAAATTTTCGCAAATCGGGAATGCACGACGATTTCGCAAGTGGTTAAATTCGGGATCGCGGAGTCCTGTACTGAATGGAGAATGTACACGCATACGTCTCATCCACATCGTTATCAGAGTCAATATTTTCGTGTGTCTTTAATTCTGCGAATAGCACCTGACTCGCGAAATTCGCAAAAAATAAAAACCTCGTGAAATATTTGGCGTAACAGTATATCAAACAATGGAGAGACTTTTAGGGGATTATGGTTCTATCAGCACCAATACAAATGTGATACAAGATGAAACAAGGACACAATATAATGATGCTTCACTTAGTTTGACATAAGAGTACACTGTTAACACACCACATATTTTGCATTTTCACTTTTACAAAAGTTAGCAAGTCAACTGATAATTGTAAAATTAACAACTCACAAAAATATCAACTCCTATTAAAGAACTGTGACACGCAATTCCTCTAAGGGTGAAACTTGCTAGCTCTTCTCTTGAATAAGGAAATACTAGTACTTATTTTTCCCTTCCATTGTTGTGGCTCTTGCTTTCAAATTCAACCACGCACTAGGTTTTCTTTCAAGTCTTAGTTTGCAAACTACATAGTCAGAAATGAATAGTGTGGCTGTGTAATTTTATGCACTACCACATGAGTAAACTGGATACCAAACTAATGTGGAACTATGCATACTTACTTCTCATAAAAACAGTAGGAGTAGATGATGCCAAGCGTTGCAAGGAACCACATGCACCAACGTAGATGTGAGCCGAAGAATCCCACATCACACAGAGTCAGCCTTTTTCGAAAAAAGAAAGAAAGATGCAAAGTGAATGTAAAGGGGTGGAGAACTGCTGAAGGAAAGGCACCCTAGGGTATGCATAAACAGAAAAATTATCTAGTACTAAACATTAGCATCTCTTTGAGGGGAATCCAGAAGTTGTGGGCTTAATCTAGTAGTGCATAAATCAATATATGGGCAGAAAAACACACAGTCAAATGAACTGACTGGGTGGTATCACAAGTGGCATCTGATGTATAGTACACTCCCATTATAGTGAACAGTTATAACGAAATCCCAGTAGCAACAAAGTAAAAATTCAGCCCCCAACATCATCCACTCTGTATCTTTTACTGTTTATCTTGGTTATAACGAAATTTGTTTGATCATAACGAAATCCAATATAAAGAAAGAAAAACTGCCAGTCTCGAGGACTTTCTTATAACAGGAGTCTGTACCAGGAAAGAAAGGCATTGATTGTCATTGATTTAGTCTCTCAGTTCATTCTCTCTACCATGTACCTTCTTCTCTGCCAAAAGATACAATGTATGCTTATAAAACACCTGGAAGTAAGCACTAACCAGCCGTCAAGTAAGCAATAGCCATGTTATCATGCAGTACACATATAGCCTTGACGCTAAGATAACCTTGATGCCATGATAGCCTTAACTTGTCGAGGACGGGCTGATTTTGCTATAACACACATTTCCCATAGACACTTGCCCGAGTATACTCAGTATACTCAGGACTCCTCCTCAACTGGTTAAGATTATCTCAGATCAGGTTCACATGCCAATTTTAACTTCATTGCTCTATCGCTCACTTGTGGTTATTCTTGCATTCTCGCTGCTATGGACTGCATGTGAAAAGGGTTATATAATGAGAAAGACTTATAGTAGAAAGAGATGTTGATGATGAGATCTCACCAGGGAGTGTAGGAAGCAGCAATGAAGAGATAGATAATGGCTCTGTCACTGATGTGGAGGTAAAACCTCAAGGTTCTGTAGGAGTGAAATGGAAAGCGAACATTATCTGATGTTGAGATTGCAGAGATTTGTGAGAAATTCCATAATGATCACAGGAAGTACAGTGCAGTGATAACTGGGGTACTGCTTCATTTTCTTTCACATCACACATCGCTCATTTAGCTTTACCAGAGTGTTCTTCTCTCTATCTATGACTCTACTAAAAGTACATCAAGGGGGTTTTGTTCCAATAAACTTCCTAATTAGGAAACTGAGAGCAATTTTGATATGTCCTTGGTGTGCTAGGCAAACAAAGGAAAATATCATCTAAGTCTGATGACAACACTTCAATTTATCAGATTCAAACAGACTGCAAAATTCAGTTATCATCCGCAAAACAGTCAAGTTTTATTCAAACTTTGACAGAACAAACCACTGAAAAACTGTTGCGATGTACTCTACATTGTATCAAATTATATACAGTTTCTTCAAGTGTAAATTACTGATGGCCACTTCTTGTTAACTTATTATTAGCAATTTATGCATGTATTTATTTATTCATCTATTTATTTATTTATTTATTTATCTATTTATCTATTCATTTATTTATTCAGTCAATCAGTCAGTCATTTATTATCTTATGTATTCATCTATTAATTTATTCATTGAATTATTGACTCATTCATTTACTTATCTATTTGTCTCTTCATTTACGTATCTATCTATGTTTTTTTTGGCTGAGGGCATTGAACGTGGCAAAGCACAGGTAAGTGGAGGTTCTGAACTCACCTTGCATGACCTGACCAGGAGACAAGATGAAACACAGTGGAGACGCTGAAGAGCAGGAAGAGGGCCAGTCCAAAGGTCTTGGCGCTGATTTCCTGGGGCATGTTGATGGCCTCCTGGACCAGCTCTCGTGTGGCATAGATGCAAGGAACAATACACATCTATCCAGTTTGTCAGGGAAAGAAAGAACAGGAAAACAAAATGCTGTTAATCTAAGGAAGAAAAAAGTTTGTAACTTGTATTTTTCAACAAGCAGATATCGAAACCATTGATGAAAAATTCCAGAGTAACACTGAGTGAAAATAGGGTTCCATGAAACCAATACTTATTAAAATCTACTACATAGTTTGATCATTGTTTTTCTTTCTTTGAGGTAATGCTTTCAGCTTTTGAATTTTTTCTTTGAACATCTTGGGTATACCAATAGGCTATGCATGGTTAGAAAAGATGTTGCAAATTTCTTTGTTTTATTACTGATTAGTCTCTACTACTGTTTAGATAAAGATTTGTCTTGCTTACTCTCTCTCTCTCTCTCTCTCTCACCCTCGCATCCACATGCTCTCACATTGCACAAGGATATTATAGTTCGTTTGTCTTCAATGATTTATGTTTATACAATTTATACAATTTAACAATTTATACAATTTATTCATACTTATACAATCCATTCTATTTCTTGAGCAAAATTGTGAAGTGAATGTTTCTATTAAGAAACTGTATGATGATATCACAATAGAGCAATAATAAGCACAGAAGAAAGAGTAATCCACAGAATGATGTGCAAATGAAGCTTACAACTGCATAGGGGTAGTGCACTTTTTAGTTAATAGAAACTCACTCCATGCGTTAGGCAATTTGCCATGTGTTCTATGTTTGTTGGGACATAAGCTTCATTGGGCTTGGCTGGGTTGTTCTTCCACCTGTTTCAAGAAAGGCAGACGGAAAGAGAACATAAAATAAAAGAACATATGTCAAGAAAAAGTATGTGAATTCAGTGGATACATACTAGTATCACAAGTAATTACCTGGTACGATACACACCACTGAAGACCACATATGCACAATGCCATCCAAAATTCAACCGCCTGCTACATGTAGAAACCTATGCTTTTGCGCACGGTGGAACCTTGGCATGGGAGGTCGAACCCTAGCGCGGGTGCCATAAACTTACTGCTAATTGCTAAAATTTACATTAACCAGACCTTGCTTATTTGCCTTGCATTCTGCTGAGCTGAGTTACAAATTTTAGATTCACACACACAGCACAGCACTACATCTCACCAGGGATGTCATCACTTGCAAAAGATACCTAGAAAGTAGAATGTCGAGTGGTACGCTACAAAGAATAACTTTGGGCATACTCGTGAAATAGGCCCCACCACTGCGTGTCGGTACTAATACTACAGCAGCTCGCCTGTTTATACTTGTGAATTCAGCCCCTCCGTGTGGCATTCATCGGTGGATAAGCATGGCGGTGGGGCTTTCACTCGTGAATGCGGCCCCACCAAACGGCGTTTACGCGAGATTGATACAGCGGTGGGGCCGATTTCCACAGCATAGCATCTTTCGTCCCCCCTTTCTCCCGTTTTTTGCTTTGGTCTTCATTTTTTCATTCTCTGAATGACTCCCTAATGTCCCTTGACTAATTTAACAGCCAATTTAACCATAAACATGAAAAATACAAGTTACAATAAACCCTACCTAACCAATTCCCTCGGGCCTAAACCCTAACCTAACCTTGCTTGCTAATGATAATGCACGGGTGCACGCGCACTGCGGTGGGGCCTATTTCACGATTTTCCCTCACTTTGGACGACGACGACAGCATTATTTCGTTTAATAGGTCTGAACTTTCTGACTCTGAATCTAGAGAAGTGGAACCCCGATCTCCAGCACGGTTCGTTTAGCGGCTCTACCTTTAGTTTACAATACCTAACGCAAATAGCTACGGGTGGGACTTACATACAACACTTCCTTGAGATCTGCACTAACAACAAGCTCCAACCAGTATACAGTACACATGATCACAGTTTTTGTTGGTAAGTTTGATTACCTTATTTGACCCCAACACATGGCATTCACTTTTGGTCACAATTTGACCCCAGATATATGTGGTTTCAGCTCAAATCCGCTGCAGACAGCGTCTCCACATCCGGTTCACCCCCGGCGAATTGTAAACGATAACAAAATCGATCGATTGTACTCGCACTTATGAATATCGATTGAAACTTTTACAAAAGCTAGCTAGCGGTACATAGATTATTGTAGGTAAGCAAAAAGTAAACAAACAATGCTCTATGCTCTATAAAGAGAGTTGAAAGTGTGAACATGCGAGGTGAGGTGGCTTGGGTAAACAAAAAAAATAATAAAATAAGCGACATAAGCTGACGTGTCTTGGTAAACATAACAGGGGAGGAGGAGGAGGAGGGACCCGGGAGAAGGAGATGTCTGAAAATGTGGAGAAGGATATATAGTGAATCTAGAACTTAGGTTCGGGAATAAAAATCTTTGTATCGTCGGTAGCTCATATGGCAATAGAAATTTATTCATTGGAAACCAAGATGTGCTTTTGATTCTTTGCTGGAAAACATTCATTTCTGAACATAATGATTTAGTTTTCCCTGGGAGATATGTTAATTTGTTGAATGTATTTTGGAGACGCACTTGAAATAAAAATGGAAAGTTTTAAAAAAGATTCCCATCTGGACATCTGATGATGAATACTAGAACAGTTCTGCAGTGGATTCGAACAGGGATTTATCAGAGCAAAGTGGCGTCTTAATAGAACTCTCTGGTGTAGATTCTTTAATGGCTCCCTGAGCCATGCACGTGAGCGTTTGTATTTGCTCAGTGTAAAACGGCAATTATTAAAAAAACAAATGATGTCGGTAACAAGATTGCAGTAATACATGTAGCAATATGTAAATTATAGCCAAAATAAAAGCAATCATAGTGATAACCATATTTGAAATTCATCGGATAAGGGTGAATTTGATAAAATTGTTATTGAGTGTGAGCCTATGAGCCTGTTACGTGTCTAGTTGTATACATGTAGGTAATAGCATCTGGGATCTCTAAGAATTCCTGCATTCTATTTCTTATTCGAATACATTATAAGTCCCACACAATTGAAGAGGTATTGTCATTGTACTCTACAGTGATCATTGTCATCAATGGTCATGAGAGAGAGGAAACAGAAGCTTTTTAAGACGTCATGTTATTACCATAACAAGTCTTGAACTTGAAGAGGATTTGGTACTTTACTCCTGAATATTAAATAGCGCCCTCTTCAAACTCTTGCAGTGCAATGATGATGCCGCAGGATCGAGATCACTCGATGCTTGATATATTTTTTTTTATTCCTTACAACGATGACGACCGCACCGCCATTTTTTTTTTTAAGATAAAGCTAAGTTCTTTTTGTTCCAATCGTTCCTATTTAGTCTTATTTATAAGAAATTATGGGTGAAATGTTAGCATAATAATAACGATATGATGACTTCGTCCACAGACTGATAATTTAACCAATGAAAAAAAGATCGTAATAGATTATTGTTGTGATGACGACGAAAATGCTGGTAATAATCATGATATTTGTAATGATTGGAACAATAATGATGATAATAATAAAAAAGATAATAATAATAATGATAATAATCATAATTCTTGCATTCGAGGGATAATGATAAATATAACGAATGATAGATATAAATACAATGTAAGAATAAATATGATAACAAAATAATACAAATAAAACAATGAATAATAATAATGATGACAATGATAATAATGACAATAATAAAGAGGATAATATATTCACGTCATAGTGATATGATAACAATATCAATAATAATTATAATGAGAATCTTATGTCATTATCATCACATCACACTACTGTTATCATCGTCATAATCACTATTGCCATTATCATGCACTATATCATGACTTTTCTTCTTGTTGTTGAACATATTGTGTAGCCGTTTATACGAGGCGTCAGCTGGAAAGCAGCTGTCAGTTGTCAGAATATCCGTCAATGATATCATAGCACTTTACCCCCTTTTTTAAGACAATGATTTAGTTTCGAGGGACCCTTGTCAAAATAATTATTCTCTCTACCACCTGGTTTCCAAAAGTTCGTTCTCTTCGTTACATCCGTGAGCCTCTAACACTGACCTGCTTCGTCATAAATTACTGGCTTACATTAGCACTATAATCGATTTTATTTCCTTCTATTCCATATAAATATTCTAATTTAGAATTAAGAATAGAGGCCCCATCAACTTCACTGCCATAAAACATTTGTAATCAGACGTGAAATGTCACAATTTAATTATCTGTGTATTAATTAAAGATGAAATTCAAATAAGTTCATTATGGTCAGTTCCTCTTGACCTAGTTCTCTCCCCCACTTTCTCTCTCCCTTTATCTCTTCTCTCTCCCCATCCCTCTCTCTCTCTGTTTCTTATTTTCTTCTCGTCTCTAGCCCTTCTCATTCTCTATCTCTTTTTATCTCAAGAAATGAATAATTGTCAACGATTACCGAATGTAAAGACGACATAAAAAAATTGAGGCCAGTGTCTTTTCATCAGTCTACATTAAGCTTTATATCGAATGACTAATGATACAAAGCTTAAAAGTAAAGAATGAAAGGGTAAAAACTACAATGTCAATACATTGATTGTTTTACATGCATCTAGAGTGCTTGTCTTTTTTTTTTCGTATCAACATTCGATTTTTTTTTTCTCCACTCGACCGGTTGAATATCCAATATTACACCAGTTGGAGTGTTGTTTTTTGTTTGTTTGATATTTTTTTGTTATTGTCGTTGTTGTGACTGTCGTCTTTGTTGTTGTTTTTATTCTCTCATGACCTCACGTACTCTGTGGGATACTTTGTGAAACGAGGAAATGTTCTCGTGCATTTTAATTTCGCGAATGTCGCGAGAATCAAGATTCACGAAATCAAAATGCAGGTGAAAGTTCTTGTCTATACGCACTGAATGTTAAAGAAAACTCGCGAAAATTTCATGCCGCCAAAAAGGCCGTCGGCTCCAATTCGCGAAAATTATCCTCATGCCGCGAAAATATCGTGTTTTACAGCATAGGTGCGAGAAGGTACATGACGGTTGTGATCCGTGCAAGTTAATACTGACAATAAATCTGCAAAGAGGTTGTCAATAACATGTCAGTATTAATTTCATGACAATTATTTTATTGTCTATAATCAGCAGATTTACTAACCGTGCCCGCTCCTCACAGTTATGCAACAAAATGTGGGACAGTCACTGGTAGGTGTAAAAGGACACAGAAAAAAAAAATGAGATCTTGTACACGGCATAGTAATGGATCCGAAGGTTTAGTGGGTCTCAGTATTATAAAACTGCATATCAAAATAATGAAATGATTTCCACTGCAGCATCGTTAAGAATACATTGCGAATCATAGCTGCCTCAAACGTAAGGAAAGAGGAATGAAACAACCTTCACAATTTATGTCATGATACAAAATTATCACTGTGTCATTTCTTCCATCAACATGATAATATATGTTTATCTTGTTGATATGTGGCAACAATTCGAACAAAATGGCATTACAAAAAAAAAAAAAAAAAAATCTTATTGCACCTCCAGAAAGATGGCGCAAAGAGAGTAAGCTTTTGTCCTCAACTGGCGGCAAGGAAGAGAACAGCAGACATTACCAAGGCTCTGAACGGGAAGTGATGGAGCGCCCTCTATTGATAAGAGGGCAATGAGTTCAACGATATTTTTTTTATTTATTTTATTTTATTTTATTTTTTAGTTTTTTTCTAATCATTATTAGTTTTCTTTTTTACATTCAAGATGAAAACTCGAGACCGCATCTCTATATCCAGAGCTTATAGTTGTATATGTTAACGGTTGACTACGGTATTCTCTTTTTAACCCTCAAACAAGAGCCAGTACACTGACAAGGAAATGTAACGATACCCACTCTCCTTTTTGTCTCTTTCTCTACTCCTTATATTTCTTCTTTTATTTCTTATTTAGAACAAAATTGAAAGGGGTGAAAATCATTCTTTCATGTCAATTTGCAAAACATTTTGATGACTATAATGTTACGTCCATTCCTTTTCTGGCCCGTTTTTATCGTGGATTTGCGGAAAGAACATCATTTTGGTCAAGCTGTTAAAAAACACGCACATTTCTAATTTGCTTGAAGAATTTACGGGAATTTAATCATGGCACACGGTGTATGTTTTAAAAATTAATCACTTATTTCACACTTGAAATCTTTCTAAATGTTGCTTTTAAAGAACAAATGACTTTATGCATGTTGTCATAAATCAAACAACATTAATATAAAGGGACTGTTCAACTAGAGACGAAAACGTTTCACAGTGACTTGGGAGTTATATATAAAACATCAAGATAGCCCCCTGATATCACATCTGACGTTACAAACTGATTGTCACGTATGTTTAAACTATACTAAGTCGATGATTATGCAGGGAGGTGTGCTACTGGATCTGATGTCGACATGATTAAATAGCATTTCTTTGAGAGATAAATCATGATTATGGTGATTATACTAAACATGTGAAGAGTTTGATCGCAAAACGAGCTAACTCCATGTATAAGTTGAAATATTTGTGATTAGAATTGCTAAAACACAAAGTAAATCATAGGAAAATACAGAATATTTTTAATCATAACTTTTAGAACATTCCTTGTTATGTCGCAAGTAGGGTAATATTGCTGGAAAGATTTAAGTTTGCTCTATTTGATGATGGACTTACTTTGAAAATATGTTTAAAAATTGCACGTAGCTCACTTTGTAGTAAAATATTCATAGATCATCGTGTTGCTCAATTCGTATTCTGCACCCTTCCTTTGACAGATTTTACACAACATTATATCCATAATGTAGTAGTGTAATGGGATAAGAATGGCAAAATCATTTCATCTGATGGACATGTATAACATTCCGAGTTCAATAGCACAATTAAGCACAGAAATGCTTCGTACATGACTATGCACTATTTTCTGTGTGGTTAGTGAATGCAACACTGGAATTAAGAACAAAAAGACATAAAAGATAACTACTAGTAATGCATATTGATGGATTATTGTAGCACGCGTTACTGGTGTCACGTACAAGAGCTTTCAGATGTAATTTTCTTCCCTCAAACAAAAATGGGGATAATTATTTTGATGTGATCAGTGCTTCCTGGAGCGTTCTGACTTTGTCTTTATTGTAGGATCTTCGACAAAAATTAACCTGGTTATGTCGTGTGTGAGCGTGTTTGTGTGTATTAATGGTGAGTTTTAGATCTGCGACGCGAACGCTAAGACAACGCAACCCTCCGGGTTGGACGATGGAGA
Source organism: Diadema setosum (assembly GCF_964275005.1). Lineage (NCBI taxonomy): Eukaryota > Metazoa > Echinodermata > Echinoidea > Diadematoida > Diadematidae > Diadema > Diadema setosum. The sequence goes on along the minus strand of NC_092692.1, from coordinate 6,865,057 downwards.
AAGTTATCTGGCGCATAGTCATTTTTGGCTTTTAGCGTCGTCTTAACGTTTGCGTCGCAATCTGAAGCTCCCTTCGTGTGCGCATGTATTGTGCGACGACAGACGTTATGCAAGAAAATGTAAGAAGACTTTGGGAGGGCAGTTTATATGGGATGATTAGGGCCTAATGACAATCGTTCGTGACAAGATCATCTGTCGCTCTCGAGCGCTCTCGAACCGGAAGATGAATAATCTCTTCCCTTGTAGCCTAATTGAATTATGGGACGGGTTCGTGACAAGGTGTGAACGAGCCTGTCGATAGTGACAATTGATGATGTCGACCGAAAAGGAAGAAGCAAAAAGCAGAAGAAAAAGAAGAAGAAGAAGAAGAAGAAGAAGAAGAAGAAGAAGAAGAAGAAGAAGAAGAAGAAAACAGAACTCATCACAACAGACGTTAGCGGAACAGGGACTCGTGAGCTCCAGCCAATAAAAAGAGCAAACATATGGATTGTTTGCTGAAATCAAAGAAATGTGACATCGGGCAATAAATCCCTTCCTGCTAAAACTTGATCGAGAACGGTCGAGATAAAGGAAATTATATCGATCGGTCTATATGATTGGCCCCTTATTCTAAACAATAAGGAGAGGTCTGAAATCCCATGACTTTAAAACTTCGTCTTTAAACTGTCATTAAACGTATGCAACAAAGCAGCTGTAATTCTCAGTAGAAACTTTTTTTTTTTTTGAGCGAGCTTTTCCTTCGAATTTTCTGTTGTTGCTGCAGACAAACAACAAAATAAAGCTCCACAGTTTCATTAAGTTTATGTATGATGATGAACAAATTAGATATAACCTGTTAAGCTATTAGAATAAAGCTGTAGAATGGAAGAAATATGTAGATAGATAGACAGATTGATATTATGTGTAGAAAGGTAGATGGATGGATTGATTGATAGGGAGATAGACAAAGCGGAAGACACCCCCCCCCCCCCCCCCCCCGCCCCGGCCGGCCGATAGGCAGTTGCACAAGCGCAAGTCAATACGAGGTTGACAAAAGAAATAGTATACATACATACATACAAAACATTCTCTAATGTGAATAGATTATTCATGTCAAATACAATACACATTCATAGCACAGATGACACTCAGATAAAATTAATGACAATTGTAACTTTTGATGGTTTGAACTACATTTGTTTAACCCACATAATCACAACACACAACAAGATATGATCACTGCCTCACGGACAGCGAAGGCTTGAGGTGGGGTGATGAGGGAAAGGGATGGATTTGAAAGGGGTGGGACAAGGGTGCTAAAGTGATGACACTCTTGAACATGTCACAGGTGTTATGCTGTCATCCGAAGAGTGTCTACATTCACGTCTGGCGCAGCTAAAAGTGTGTTAGCCCACCGTGCCATATTATGCATATAAGTTGCAAAAATATTCGAGGGGCTATAGCGGCGCGGCGTCCAGCGGACAGGCCCGTGAAGTCCCCGGCAGGCAACAGGCGCCTTCCTGGCGGTGACTTCTGATGATTCCTCCGAGCTGAAAATTAGAAAGCCCTTATCTCTGATAAAGATCGACATTACGATACAGCTAATTAACGACAAGCTAAATATGCCATATTATGTAGGGGAAATATGCAACGGTTGACATGATTATATGAAATAGAGACCTACAGTAAAAAAAATGTGGTTTTTTTGTGTATATGAGTGGAATGTATACCTCCTGTTGAAAGTTATTAATGAAAACGTTGGACTCAAACCAAGAGATCTACCGAAATAATACATGAGCAAATGTAGCGACACTTCTGATGTTACGTTCTCTGCAAGGGTGGGGACCTCAAGGGATAGCCATAGAAAGGCACGGTCATGTGACAGTGAGTGTTACGTGCACATTATTGTGGCTGCGGAGATAATTATTGTATTTTCACCTGTATACAAATTTATTTTTACGTTGATCCATATTTGATGCTGTGGTATCATGACAAGATATCATCACGACTCGCACGTTTGGCAAACGAAAAGCAAGATCCGTATATTAGCGAATTTAGGCCTACCCAAGTTTCCAAAATAAGAATACATTGTATATATATGTTATATTATATATGTATATATATATATATATATATATATATATATATATATATACATACATATATATATATACATATATATATATATATATATATATATATATATATATATATATATATATATGTTTTTTACATATGATTACAAAGGCATGTGATGAAAAGCGGGAGGAAAAAAATCTCCCAGTACAAATGGATTGCATGATATTCACGGTTTTTAATGCTAGCAATTATTGCCTATTACTGAAAGTAATGCTGAAATGACCCTAATAATTTGATATCTACTGTACAAATACTATTAAGTAAATTATTTGAATTGTAAAATTAAGTCGCTTTCAAGATATCATTTTTTTTCTTTGTTGACATGATTGGACATGGCATTGTACGATGCATGTATCTTTTCATTTTTGAAGCGCCATCAGCACTGAAAGGTGGACCTGTGCACTATACAAGTAGCCACTATATATTATCATTATTTTTTATACCCGAAAAGGTGATGCTGAAATTCTCAACTACAGTATCGATAAAGAACAAACAAACAAACAAACGAACAAACAAAAAACATACGGTTTACTTTTAGTGAGCCCCGAGGAGATATAGATGTGCATTGAACAATATTGTATTGTAACCTCTTTAATTGAGATGACGGCCACTGGGGTATGCGTACGCGCCTATTGCGGTTTTACGAACCTTCACTGAATTTTTCCATTATCGGTTGAATCCACAGAACTCTTAGTTCTGTGGTTGAATCCTTATGAAGGCTCTGAAAGAGCATCCATCTCGTAGCTGGCGCTCGCAATGGGTGCGATGTTGTACCCTTCAAGCACCCACAATGCGATCGCGATCGCGTTTTGTGCGTAAGCGAGTTAGCGAGTGGTGGACGTATTGGTGGTGCTGTGCGCCATAGCTATCTCTGGCTACATGTAATACTCAATACTCGCATAGTGCAATCGCGTCAATTTTACACAGTGTGAAATGTGTTAGGCCATATGCCTCATTCACTGCGTCAAGTTTGATGCCCATAAAATCACGCACATGACGAGGAGCAATGTCGTGGAATAACTTTACATGGATACTCGCAAGGAGCATGAAAGTCCTAATGGGTGGAAACTTATTCATTTAGCCGGGACTGGATCGCCAGAGATCGAAAAGAATGTGTTGATTTCAGCTGTTGATTCCTCGCGTTGAAACCTCCTCCTCCTCCACAAGTGAACACCCGCAAGACTGTACTACTACCAGTGGTGAAGCCAGTGGTAGCGTGCATTTCAGTCGCCGGGGCGTCGGCCGTTGTCACTTTTGGTGTGTGTAGGTACCTGTACACAAACTGTGTACTGGCTCACCGGTCATCCTGGCCCTCCTGTCTATGAGTAACCGACGGTCCCAGATAGTCACCATGGGTTTCCCAGATCGAGGAGAGGAAAACCTGATGCGGCAAACGTCGCGATGCAAGAACTTCCAGCCCAACATGTTCACCAAGACCAAGTGCCAAAACTGTTTCCGAACTCGGGAGGCACACGATCTCGGTGATGATGACGGCAGTAACGTAAGTCAATGTTATTAATTTAATGGACAAGGGATCTTTCATTTCTTAGTTTAAACATGTCATAGGCTCCTATAAACTGTAGGAATAAAATAGGTGTAGTCAACATGTTGTACAAATACATGTCACTTGCAACAGTTGCCCTGCTGGCTTCAGAGCATCTAATGTCCTTTAACTCCTTATTTTGTGTACCTCGGTACTATAGATCTAATTATAAATTTTACTGTTTGCTAATCATCAAGAAAAGAAAAAAGAAAATAAATAAAAGCTGGTTGATATTTGAGAATTCATAATTATGCTAAGCTAATGTGTGATAATTGAGCATGAGGTGATGTGATAATGTTTTGAGACGTAGCTAGACACTTTCATAACCTGTTACTAGGGGCAACATCACTTTGCGTTCTGCTCACTAACGGAGAATAGAAAGGAAATATGACACCGCTGATCATAGAAACTGATATCAAATTTGACAGGTAGATAAATGTCTTGGCAATTGGTAACTATACACAGCCCAGTCGCTGTACATGGTACGTCGCGACAGGGCTGTACGAGCGCGACCACCAACCACTAGGAGAGCGACGTAATCGTATCACGATAGCTTCGACTTTTGATACTTACGATCATTTTTGTCACCTCAAACTCATCAAGTATACTCTTCAATATTTACTCTACATCTGATGCTATCAGTATTCAAATGTACGTAATGAAACTTACCGAAATTGATCATCATATCCAGCATGTCCACACCGTACACAATCTTTCAATCTTTGTAGTTGTGTTGAGGTTCCTCACTTCGAGGCTGCATGCCGTGCTCGTCAGACGCTGTTTTCGCATAGCGTAACAGTGTCTGGTCGGGCTAGGCAATTGGGTACTTTACATCCTGATTAAATGCTCTTGATTTTAGCACTTTAGTATGTCCTGGTTCAAGCTCCTTTAAAGCCAACATCTCGTTTAATTGTATCTGTCTGCCTGTACAGGCCATGAGTTTAATTAAATGCTATAGATCTAGAAATTATGTTTATTGTCGCTGGGGCGACAAGACCTCGTACCTGCAAAATGTCAAATGTTCAGGAGAGCCAAAAACATGGCGGCCAAAGCACTAAAGCAAATGGGAAAGTCTTTCCTTTGACATGCTGTGGTGGCTTTATTTTTGGAGTGAGACAGTTTGGATTTGGACAGGACATCACTTAACCCATTATTTGACCATTCATCCAAAAAAGTCATCTTCACCAAAATTTCAGATACAGGTCTTGTCACCCCAGCGACGTTAATATGCTATCATAATTATTACATCATTGCATATTTATTTGGCTTGCTGTTGTAGGCTACCTTTAAAAGTTGATTTGATACAATGTATGCTAAATTGTGTGTAGATGTATTAAAGTGTCATTATAGCTAGTACAGTAGTAGGTACCATTAGAAAGAAAAAAATGTATTGGTCATATGCTAATGCTGTATTCTGTGCATTGATTCCTTGAACTTTTTACATGAGCTCACAGAGAGAGAGAGAGAGAGAGAAAAGTGATTCTGAATGTGAGTGAAGCCTTTATTGCAGGTATCATGTTCTATAGGAAAATAAACAAACTGCCTAAAGGAGGATTTGTGAATTCCAGGTATGGGTTCAAGAATTTATGACAGAGGATCAAGTTTGTTCCATTATGAAAATCTCTGTTTTGCTTTGTTGAGGATACAGTACTTAGTTTAAAGGGATGGTACAGTATTGGTGGAGATGAGAATTGGGCTTTTAACTTTTTGCGAGATACCAAGAAAACACTTATGATATAGTACAGAGCATACCATTTTAAGAGGAATTCAAAGTTTATTTGATGAAAATCGGGTTTGGAATGACTGAAACATCCAAAAACAAAGTAAAACAAAGCAATCGTAATAAAGTGTGGTCCCACACTTTATTAGAATTGCTTGTTTTTGGATATATCAGCCATTTCAAAACCACTTTTCATCAAATAAACTTTGAATTCCTCATAGAATTACATGCTCTTTCATATTTCATAAGAGGTTTCTCATTATCTCACCAAAAAATGTTAAAAACCTGAAATTAGGTCTCAACCAAAACTATACGATCCCTTTAACTCCTGTGTTGTAACACATGTAATAATAATATCAGTATACCATGAAAATATAGTCATGCAATATATAGGCCCATGACAGGTCAGATTTCTTGATAAATATAACAAATGAGCTAAAAATTAATTCAGTATTGAAATGGAGGAAGCACTTCCTATGACATGTCCCTCCCCTCTCTCATTTTGCAGTACCACTCCACACTACCCTAGCCTCACATTTTGTAGCTTCTCATGCAGATGCATGTACTGGGTGTACAGTAGGATCTTGATTATCCGTCCATCGATTATCTGGATTCTTGTTATCCAGACGTTGACAGGCTGACATTTAAAAAAAAAAAAATGTTTTCATGTATTGTCAGTGCCAAATCTTACTCAAAACAAACACATGTTCAACCATTATTGTGTAAATATATGATGGGACATATTTCAATCATCGCAGCAAACTGTAATTGGTTGGACTATGATTTGAAGGTCACACATTTGCAATACCAATCTCTCAAGTATTAATTTGCCTCCCAATAAAAAAACAAACAAAAATAAACAAACAGAAACCCCCAACCTTCGAGTGGAATTCTTCCGTAAATGTATTCATTAATGATAGCTTTTCAATTGCTTGCTGTAATGTTTTGCACCTTTCTTGGAGTTTCTTGAATCACTAGAAGTCTGTGGTATTGGCTCAATAACCAATGACCAATAATCCCTAATTGAGTGATCAAAGAAGAAAGACAGGTGTACGAACTGAAGTGGCAAGCCTCATGCAGGATGACGGAGATTAGAAATGTTGCCACATTACATGCTGTTAACTTTATGAGCTATGACATATTGCATGTTTCACACCTGATCAAAAGCCAAAAATGGGCTCTTAAACAAAAGTACTTGTGTGACTCCACTCTAACTGCATTATGCTTGGCAAAAGAGTCTGTTTTGGTTTTGGAATATTCTGTTTGTATCATAGAGCAACGGTGCTCAGGCTCTTGGCACAAGAATGACTTGTTTGTCAAAGGCTATGGTAGGATCGTCCCCTTTGCCTGGTTAGCTTGATGTGTGCATGTGGAGCCAAGTGCCAATAGATGTACAGTACATGCAGCCTCCAATAAAAACCTAAATTTGTGCATGGAGTGTTTTTCTTTTCATCATTTTTGTGGCGAACTATTCACAAATTCAGGCCACACAGATCAGGTGCTAAATAATACTAAGCATTGTTATGGTTAAATTTAGAAGGAAATACCATTTTTTTCCAGAATACGTACTTTGTATATTTCTAACTAGTTTGGCATAATTTATAGTTTAAAACTATCCTCTGTGTACAGTATATCCCTCAACAGTTTTATGTAATGAGCCCATTAAAATGTGAAATGTCCTGGTATTGCAGGTGTGTGATTATGGTTAGGTTTTAGGCTAAAAGTGAATGCTGTTTATTCTCCTTATTGATCTCCTCTGTTAGTGCTTCATTTTACATGAGGTTTTACTTTTTGGAAGATAGTCCATGTTTAGTATCTGAATTGAGTTTGATTCTGATCTACATTGAAAGCTGGGATAAGTTCTTACATCAGATGTGTGACATGCGGTGTCTGATCTGTACCTTTTTATTGCCGCGGGGCCCCGCGAGACCCTGGAATCATCTTAAGTCTTCTCCCTGTCTCTTTTCCCTTTCCGACCCGCAACAAACTTTGTACCTCTCCTTTCCCTCCAGATCTCTCACTTGATGTCATAGGTTTTGTTTATTGTCACCGGGTATTGATCCTTTCTGTGGGACGTTCGGAGCACTGTCGCTTGACCTTGCTCTGAATAAAACACGAATGAGGTCATTAGAAGACAGCACTCCTCGCACTACCCACATTTATGTGTACAAGCAATGTATCAGAGCACTCCCCGCATGCTTCAACACATTACGTAAAGACCAGTCACTGTGTACACAACAATCCACAATGTGTGCGTGGGCCAACTGAATAAATCTTTGACTGTTTTGATTTCATCACAGTTATTGTTCTCTCTGTAACGGAAACTTCATTGAAAGTACAGTAGCATGCAGTTAATTTTTTTCCCCTGCTTGTTCAAAGGACCTACCCCGTGTACTACAGACAAGGTTTTTCATGATGCGAATATAAAACTTCGTGTGTACACTCATCATATGATCAACATGATATGCCTTTTGGTACTTCTATGCGTAGGTTGTGTGGATTTACCAACCCACTCTTTTTGTAAACAAACAAAACATTGCCCGATATGTATGGTTAAAGTGATATTAACTATTATGATGACACGAGTACTGAGTATAAAGATGACACTACGCATTAAAGAGATTGCCCAACAAGGTACTGAGTATACAAGTATCACAATGTACAGTTTGTACATGTAGGTTCTACACTACAACCTGTACAGTGTATGTGAGGCTATTTTAGCACGAGTCGTACAATACAATGAACATGTGTATGTGCAATGCAAGTAAACAATGTACATGTAGGCCTACATTATATTTACTCAAGTGTACCCTGTATGCACAAATGATTAGCCATGTTCTAAGAGCCTGCATACCACACCAATGAAACACACTGTGACCTGAGCACATTTTTTTTTTTTTTTTAATTTTGAATGTTTCATTTGACCTCTTGAGTGGAGACAGACACACAAATGTTACATACAAAGTGTACATCACTATGGACGTTGTACATAACATTGTACGCTTTTTATGTGTAGGCCTACACGCTAATGAAATTGACATAAAATATACCTGCAGTTACCATACATGTACACTGTACATTGTACATCCTGGATATTAAACAGCATTTGTGGTCACTTTATGATGTTTATAATGAGCATTTTTGTTTGTACTTCTGACTGTAATATGATTACCCTGTTTAACTTTCTTTCAGATTTTTTCTCATCTGAAGTTCCAAAGTGCAAAACCCATGTCTGCACACAGAGAACAACCCGAGAGTATACATACTACATGTGCATTGCGACCTTGGAATATAAAATTGCTTTTCCAAGAATCAGCTCTTAACGCATATTAAACCAGCTGCTGGGCAGTAAATCCAGTCAACTTTTCCCTCCTGAACAAAAGGCCCTATGCGGTACATACAATTGCAATACCTGGTATTACATGTTTAAATGTGCACATTGTACTGTACATTTTGAATGTGTGTGCACAGTATTTTAGCATCCAAGGCAGATGTTCTTTACAAATGTGTACATTTGTAGGTGATTGTCAACAGCTTCTTTTCCATCGTATGAAAGTTGTATGACTTTGTGTGTTTGTGTGTGTGTGTGTGTGTGTGTGTGTGTGTGCAGTCATTGTTGCAGCCTGCTCGAATGGTTGTACTTAATCCCACCTTGATGACAATGTGATACATGCTGTATACTGTACCCTTGATGACTCTGGGTGGTGCCCCATTCATTATGTTGTTGGAATCGGCCTTCAGTCACACTGTTGTGTCTACCGTGCCTCCATAATAGAGGCTCTTTTCAATTGAACAAAAATTATGTGTTCTACATTGTATGGCTTGCTTTTCTGGATGTCACATCCTATAGACTCCTCTGTAGTCATATAGGGAGGTGTTAAAGGTAGGGAATCCCATTTGCATGCCTTAAATGAAGAGTTGTATAAACACAGTGGTATGTTGAAGAGAGTATCATTTTAGAAACTCCCATAAAGTATTGAAAGTGGAAGGTAACATTTAGTACATTTTTATTGACCGTTAGATTTTGAATTGAATTCTTTTCGGGGCTCACCGTAAATTCCAGTACATTACTAGGCTACCTTTGCAGACCCATGCACTGCATGTGTGTCCATCATGTATATTTTGTGAATAAAGTTCATCAAAACTTACAAACATTTCTACATACATTCTTGCCACACACTCTATATGTTATTACATCAGCTCTTATACTTTTAGATTTGTGTTTATAGATAAAAAATACAGAAGACTGCTAGAAAAATGCTTAAGTGTGGCTGACACACAGAACTACTGAGTAGTTGAGTTTTGTGCATTATTCAAATTGTAGATAACTGTTGACTTCCAAATTTCTAAGCAGTGGCCTAAACAAGTCCCCTGAGGTTCGTATTTAATGTTTTGCTGCATTTTGGGAGTTCTGTAAAAGGTATCACCTACCTTTAAAGGAATTACATACAGTCGTACACTGTATCATTATGACATACAGTTTAAATTTATACCTCTTGTTGCAAAAGCTAGTATGACAACAACTTGAAGAACAAGAGCGTTGCATATAGTAGTTTCTGGTGAAATGTATTTGTTAAGATATCAGGTCCTACAACGTAGGCCTACAGTTGTACACTTGTACATTGTACATATCTAGTACTCACTGATAAAGCCTTGTTGAATTTTAATTCTGGCAATTCAAAAGCTGTTCATTCAAGTCTCTCTCTCTCTTTCCTTGCCTCAAGTTAAATCAGTTAACATTGATGAGCAATATGACTTCAAAGAGACACAATCCTTGTGCTGTTCAAATGACTACAATGTACATGCCCATCAATGTGTCAAGCAGGTTTTAAAGGACTATTTAAGTATAGGCCTATAGGCTTAGCATAGTCAAGTTCTTATGACTTTTGCAATACTCTGTCTGAAAAAAAGTCATTGAGAAAGTGTGGTACAAATGTAGAAGTATACAATTACCGGTATGTAACATGATGTTGACAGATTCCTGGTTATACAGCTGGTAGTATGGAGTGTGCTACAGCAATATTCATAGATGCCTATCTTTTTTTTCCAGTTATGATTGATCAATATCAGTATATCAGGGAGCTGAGCTTAATGGAAGCCCTTTCCCAGCCATATGGCAGAGTATTGATTCAGTTGTATGCCCTGATTACGGAACAGAATCACCATACAGCTCTACAAAATTTAAGTGACCCCCCTTCCTTGAGTGGTTGAACTCTTAACATCACGCATGCATAGGATGGTGTATACCAATGAAGTAGAGGTCAAAAGTGCAACCCTGGAAATGGTAGATAGCGTTCGCTTGCTCGCGCTATGAATAATGTGCTGCATTTTACATAGTATGTATGTGCACATGTAGTATACCAATATTGCGTTGATCGGAGTAATGTTTTGCTGCGAATATATTGTTAACACTTTTGTCGTGTTTGGCATGGACCCCGTGAGCTTTGTACAACCGTGGCGCTGCAAACATTGCTGTATTAAAGTGATGTGCACTAAGATCAGTTTCATGTATCCTAAAGTTTCTTTGCACTTAAAAATGGTATCATTACCTAGTATAATGTGTCTAGTTGCAGGTTGTTTCTACAGAATAGGTAGGGGAGTTTTCATCTGATGGTTACTGCCTATAGTCAATCCTCTGCATCTTTTTGTAGCAGGGTACATTTTATGTACATTGTGCACCATATCTTCTCAAATTGCTTTTTCTCATTTTCTGAAATGGTATCTTTCTTGTGGAATGGTAATTTTTGACAGCCAATACAAGTTTATGTAGGCCTACATGTAGTTCCTAATACCACAACTTGGCATTTTATATCAAATTGATCTTTACACTCTACTTGGTTTGGCGACTTAGTGTACTGTATAACATGTGTAGGTCTGTAATGAGTCCATTGCCCATATTGCAATCTTGCCGTAGAAAATGTATTTATGTTCTGATTAGATACTTTATAATAACAATGTGCTTTCTACCGTTGCACATAGCAGACTATAGTAATTCCACTTGTTGGTTTTGTCTTTTACAGTGTACAATGTAGGTAGACAAATGGGCCCCTGGGTAGGTTCCTACTTAATAAGTTTCTGTTGTGCCACGACAATGAGCAGCATTGTTTATAAAATATTTGTGGTAGCCTTTATCCTTGTTTGATGTTAAAGGAGCCATTTCACTTTCCATGTGTGCTCATCATTCAGTAGTCAGCATTGCAAAGTAAACCAAACCTGAGGAGGATGCATGTTGTCAAAACTCTGGAAGTGTTATGATAGCCAGCATTGAAGCTTGGCAGGAATCGTCCAGGAAATGCCTGCCTTTCTACGACTTCCTGGACTGGCGTTATGGCTGCCTCTGAGATCCGTCCGACTTTAAAGGTGCAGTATTGGCCTGGGCGAAATCCACCTTCCTCCCATTTCCATTCCCTTTCTTCTAAAGTGTTTATAGGTAGTAATATGCAGATAATGATTCAATGCTGTAACCTTGAGCCGCAAGGATAGCTTACTGTGTTGCAAGTTCTACATTACCGTACATAAGACAATGTTAAAGTAAGGAAGGAATTTTGCAGAGGAACTGTAGTAGGGAGGAGATTCAACTTTGAGTAGTACCAGTGTGCAGAGTGATAGTACTACTGCGTTAATGCTCTCACCGAGTACATGGAAGTAAGCTCCAAAAGTCCTTCGTTTCATACGAAGTCTCTTTCTGTTTGTGTTGTAGTTCTTGCTTTTATTGTGAGTTTTTTGCCTACACTTTACATATAGAAGCCTTCAGAGTTCTAAATAAGTTCATTGGTGCAGTTGAGATGTGGATTTGTGCTCTATACCATCAGTTGTGTATAAAGCCCTCTACAGTCTGATCTGTTGTATAACTACACCTTGCAAACACAGGAAAATCAAGCAAGTTATTTCAAATTTAAAATCCCCTTTTTGCACCCCTTGGTTTCTTTCCATCAAAGTACAGTGTGGATCTAGGGCTCTTTGCTTTGGGCATTACATTGTATATTAGGCTGGTGTACAGCCAGTGACAGTAAAATATGAGGCTTAATACAGTGTACAGCTTGTATGTATGTGCCATAGTGATATCTTTTTGTTTAGTGTATTCGAATATATATTGTAGGCCCTCGTACAACTATATGTGATCCTATGATCAAAATCTTTTTCAGGAATGTACAGATCTTAATGTTGGGCTGTGTGAATGATATGATATGTGTCATCCTCTTTACGTCATACAAACAGAATTACTGAATGTAGAGAGTTTAATTTAAAATGAGATGAATCACAATGTGCATTTTTATTGAATTGTATGTACTCAGCTTTACATACATGTACAACAATGTACCATTGATTGAGTTTGTCTCTTTTGGTGGTAGAGATCTGTGATCAACTGTTCTGAATTTTAAATTAAAGTGCAGATGACTTTTGTACCCTAGTACTTAGGAAGTGACCATGTTCAGCAACAAAATGGAGTCTGTATTTACTCAGGGTACGCTATACAATGTAGTTCAAACAGCAGTGTTTACCTGAACGTTTACAGGTCGAGTGATTCTCATTCTAATTTTGCTATTCAGCATTTTATCTAAAACCAGCTGTCATTTTCTTGAAACTATTAAAAGCGGAGTGTATTACGGTATGCTTCTTTATTTAGCTGGGGTAGGCCTGTATTAGAGCCCATCAACAAACAAGCATCACTGTCGTCCTCTGCATTGTAGTACAAATGTATATGTGTAGCTCTGAAATGTGATAATTCTGTGTGTAAACATGACATCAGATGCACTAAGCTTAAAGTGCAAAGAAGTAGTTGCTTAAATGTTCACCTATCTGTGGCATGCTGAACCTTTGATGTTATCTGGTATTTGTTCATGAAATAATTATTTTGTGAACAGAGCACCTATCAATCAAGAGCCTACTGTATGATTGTGCATGTACCATCTGCATTCCCTTGAAAGCTGTTTCCATAGTTGTGAGGCAATAAAATATCATGGTTTTGAGCAATATTTCTTTTTTGTGTGTTCAAAACATTTCAAAGTCAGAGATTCTGTCACTTTCTAATATGATTGTCCACATTTGTGGAATGTACAGCACCTTTCTTTGATATCTAATACTCATTATAAAAGTTCAGTCAAGTGGAAATTGAGTCGGCCGGTTTTATACATTCTATACGTTGTACATTGTAGTTCAGTCATAGAATGATCTACAGTGTACAGAGCTGTCATTATTTTGCATGAAATGAAACATGGTGGCAGATGCTTAAAAGACATCCTTACGTACAAAATATTTTGTATGCATCAACCGTGACTTTCTGTTAAAAAATTTGCCAGTACAACATACAGTATGCAGGCCCTCAATAATGTACAATGTAAGTGTCTTTGCACACATGCCGATACATGTGTCCCCACGGGAGATGATATGATTTAATTGTAGGGTTGAATTTCTATCATGGAGTAATACTACCAGCAACTATGAGCTGAATGTGGTGCAAATCAAGTTGTCAAAGTGGAATGGTGTAATTCATCTGGGCATTGCGGCTATGAGAGACACAGCTTTGAGTATCACCTTACATGTTTGAAGAGGAGATGTTGACAAGATTGATATAGTGCAGTGGTCTTTGTGCGGGTTGTGATTTCACATACAGTTATAGTACAAATGTAGTTCACGATTGTACTGGAATGTTATGCCCAGACAGTGGAAAAGGATTTGCATATCGTCATGTTTTAAACATAAAATGTTTTGGACTGCATATTTGCCTGGTGCTAATTAGTGGCATTTGTCATCAAAAGGGCATCTTTTCTAACGTGGATATTTGAAGATGATCGGGTTTCTGCCAAATAGTTTTGTCTTTTATTCATTCTGTTTTTATTTCACCAGATTAGCCCTCTTAGCTAGCTACACATGCAAAATACAGTTTACATACATTTGTATGAACATATGTATTTTATTAGCAAATGTGGTAAGGAATATGTGGTTGTAGCAATGGCTTGGTTGTCTTGATTTGACTGGATTGATATATCTGTGATGGTTTGTATGCAAGCATGTCAGGTACATGTGTATGGCTCTGATGTAAAAATTGGCAAAATATTAAAATTAATATAATACATTGTATGAAGATTTTTTAATTTATTGTAAAATTCAGGGATAACAATAGGGCAGTTTGTGTACTCGAGACAAAGAAAAAGAAATCAACTCCCAGATGATTGTTAGAGGAGACTTTAAAATCTACATTTGTAGTGGATTGATATACATGAGCAGTGTTGTCTGTATACGTATTACAACTGTATGTGTATGTACAGCACACTTACGTAAAATGTTCATTGAGTAATTCCCTGTACAGCACCAGTCAACATCTGTTTGTTGTGTGTGTGTGTGTGTGTGTGTGTGTGTGTTTGTGCTTGTGCTTGTGTGTGATGCAGTAGACCTGATGTTTCTGATACAGTCCCTACTTTGTGACGGTTTGTCACATGATTCCACAGGTCTTGCAGTTATCCCATGAGTTGGAAAGAAAGACACAAAATCCTTCATGCATGATTTCAGCACTGGAGGTAAAAAGGTTGCACAATAGGGGTACCAGATGCTGGCCTAAGCCTCGAGGAGACATTGCGTATTAGAACGGAATCCCGGTTTGTGCCAAGAGTTGGCCAGTGGTTTACCAGAGCCTCCAGTTGCCCTTACATACTACAGTCACAAAACATTTCTCTTAATAGACTGAACACATCCTTTGTCTAATGGGGGGTTACCTGTGGAACCTTGCTTGCGCAGGTAGCGCACCTTGATGGGGTGTTAGGGGGATTAGATATAATGACGGCTTTGTCACAGCGCCACAGATTAGAGTTTAATCTCTTTCCCTGCTTTAATTGATCCATCTGTCTGGGCTCTCATGCTAGTGGTTATGAGATTCTGATCAACCAGAGGAAGAGATGTGTCCCACACTGGACATATCGTTCTCCTACTGTATATCTCCCTTTCATTGCCTTTAATACTTGCTGGAGAGTGGAGTGGTACAGTGGTTCATTATTAATTGACCACAGATTATGACCACAGAGTATTAAAAGACATGCTTTGTTTTGTCACAAGCACATGTGCATGTGCAATAATTGTCCAACCAGGCCCGGCTGGGCAGCCAGGAAGAATGACTTGATCAAACCAGCAGTGGGTTGGGTACATAGAAGAAGAATTGTTTCTCTGAAATTCTCCTTTCTCTTTGAAAATCTTTGTTTGTTGAATATTTGATTTCATGTATTTTCACATTTTTTGTGTGTGTAGGTATCCATTACCCAAAAGGAGAAGAATGTTTATTATTATTATTTAAGTAATTTTTTTTTATTGTTTTGGTCATAAACTATAAGTTTAGTCAGCAAAGAGATTCTAATACATGGTAAATCCCAGCTTGCATTCTAATTGAACAGAAATGAAGAGAAAGTTAAAGGGATAGTACAGTATTGGTGGAGATGAGAATTGGGCTTTTAACTTTTTGAGAGATACCAAGAAAACACTTATGAAATAGTACAGAGCATACCATTCTAAGAGAAATTCAAAGTTTATTTGATGAAAATCGGGTTTGGAAAGACTGAAACATCCAAAAACAAAGTAAAACAAAGCGATCATAATAAAGTGTGGGTCCCACACTTTATTAAAATCGCTCTGTTTTAGATATCTCAGCCATTTCAAAGCCAATTTTCATCAAATAAACGTTGAATTCCTCATGGAATTACATGCTCTTTCATATTTCATAAGAGGTTTCTCATTATCTCACCGAAAAATGTTAGAAACCTGAAATTAGGTCTCAACCAAAACTATACGGTCCCTTTAACTGTCTAGAAGTTCTGTGATGACATTGTAAATACACAATGGCTTAGTACATTGCACCTGTGATTGTATGGATGCTATACATGGGTTTCATCTCAGAAAAGGGAACAGATGAAAAGGGAGAATGGGAGGGGTGGGGAGAGAAGGAAAAGAAGAGAAAAGAAATAGAGAATGCAAGAAAGAAAGGCTGATGAAAAAACACAACTGTGTGTATTTATGCAAATGAGGGGCAGGGCTAATCAGGCGCTAAGCTTCCTTGGAATGCTTCCCTGGTTGTTATGTACCCTCCCTGCCATTGTAGCCTCCCTCAGGCTCAGGAGTGTCGTAAACAGAGCCAGGGTCTGTGCAAAGATCCTGGTCTATTGTTGCTGGCTGTTGTGTATATTTTTTGGGGGGTTGGAGTGAAAGAAGGAGGAGAGTGGGTATTTAGAAGAGGGATAGATGAAAAAAAAGGGGGGGGGGATAGATGATAAAAAAAGAGGGAAGGGGGTGGGCACTGGTGGATGGTGTCAGACACTCAAAGCCAAGACAATCTCATCTGCGTGAAGACAGAGATTCCGCAGATCTGACGCGATGCTATAGTATAGCATGTATACTTATAGGCCTACATAGCACGTAGTTTGTGTAGTTGAATCAATTTTGTTATGGGGGGGGGGGGTGGTGTAGTATGCAAGGTGATAATATTTTGTCATGCAACCATAGAGCTAATAGGCATTAATCTACCCTACTGACTTCACAGTACAGACAAAGCTGGGTTCAGAAAATTTTACTACAGTGCAACATACCTTGTACACTTCATGGGATGTTTTATAGTCTTCACAAGACTGTGAGTGAGATAATAATAGTGTTGAGATGAAGTACAGTGCTTGTCCATATGTCTCCATGTATCAAAGCTTCTAGTGACAAAAAGTAGGCCTATACATGTAGTTTATATTTCACCTTGTGTATATGGGCTGGCAAATGATTGAAGTGTGTGTTTTTTTTTTTATTATGAAATAAAGAGAGAGTGAATGAAAATGAGTGAAAAAAGAGGGAGAGAGGGGTGGGAGATCACAATACATGACACTGTATGCATAGGGGTATGTACATTGCACAAACTACATACCCACTGTGTCAATTCTAATGTGGAATAATGAATTTGATTGATAGAAATTGACTTGTTAATGCCTCATTGCCCAATTGCTGGACTCAGAAGGATGACAGACCTAATCTTTGATGCTCCAAACGAGATACTTTTCCATTACACAGTGATTGACATTTGCCTGTCAAATCTGTTTCAATTGTATCACAGCACCATAAAAAAGAATGAAAAAAATTGTGGGATTCAATTGCTCATACAGCCAACAATTTCAAGGCAAATAATGCTATAAAACAAAGCTGCAGGTATTCAGTCCAAAACAGGAACTTGGACGTAAAGTGACGCATAATTCAAATGTTATGTGCTGGAAAATCAAAGTTTATGTCTTTGTTTCCCAGGGGATTATTCTCACCTGTCCTTATTTTGTATCTCATGAAAGTGGAAGGTAGTACCCCAAATATCATTTGACTAGTCTGAAGTGAAATGCCAAATATCAGAGACCATGTCACTCATACCGGTCTGTGTACAGAGAAATTTGTTGTAAACCTCAAAAAACAGTGTACCTCTATAGTAGGCTGTCATACATGGAGTGTTTGAAAGTATTGTTGTTGTGTACATGTAGGACACTCACAAAATTGCAGAGTTTTTGCCAATTTTGCTTATTCTGCAATGTAGTAATGATATTCAGGGTGGGCCATAGTGATGTTGGCTTGTTTGATATTGATCCCATGACACTTTGATTCTGCCCCTTTTTTATATTTGTAAATATTTTTAACCATGCCAGCAGGTTTTTTTTATTTGTTGTGTGACTGCCTTATGAATGTTTTGGTTAGCATGGGACGTTTATTGATAGCACAGCATGTGATATTGGGCCCCAATGTGCTGTGCTACTGTGGTGAGTCATAGCATGGCATCCGTGTTTAACTTAGCGAAATCCCATAGTGGCAGGGAATGATCACACAAATTGACATTTTTGGCCCCATTTCAGTGCAAGGACCCCGTTTGCAGGTTCCATCGATCTGCAAAATTGGACGGCCACGAAATACATGGTACGTTTGTACTGTAGCAGAAACATGGAAACAGGACATTTTGTAATTTCCATGCGTGGAAAATTTAATAGTCTCTTTAGAATGTAGGGTGTCCTAAACTAGAAAAACCCAAATTCTTGATATGCACATGAACAACAGTTACTCAAATGCCAAGTAGGACATGACATATTGCACCATTTTTTAAAATCTTTTTTTAAATGTTGTCATTTTTGGATATGACTTTGGTTGCCAGCCAAACATATTGTAGTTAGAGATTAATAGTGATTATAACAAGTGCCAAGTGTTGCTTGTATTCAATGACTATCACAGCATTGCACAAACATGTGCATTGCACATAAATGTGTTTTCTGTTAATCACATGTAAAATCGTATATGGGCACCTACATGTGTTTCCTATTAATCACATGGCAGTGATCTTTGATACACCATAATTTAATTCAAAATCTGAAGCTATGTTCTCCCTTTTACTCCTTTGTATTTTTAATTTGCAAATAGGCCTATTTTGTGAGGTTTTAATTTTCGTGAATTTTGCAAGTCAGGTGTTGTACCCGAATGTAAAGACACACAAAAACATTGACTCTGATCCTGACATGAATGTGCAAGAAGTGCATGCATACATTTCTCTATTCAGTACTGTACTCCATGATTGAGAATTTAACCACTTGTGAAAGCATTGGGAAGTCCTGATCCATGAAAAATTAGACTCGCTAATTCATATAGCGTATACAATATTGTTGAAATTTTTATAGTACTCAATGTCAATTACTAAAGTAGTGATGTTTCATCTTTTTATGAATTAAGCGCTCATTTCATGTGGGCACATTGATTTGTGTACAGATGCAAGTTCATGGCCGATGCTTGTAGCTGATAACTGTATCATGTAGGCCTACATATCAACCAAGGATTGCGGTGATCAAGTCCCTGTACTTGTGCAAGGGGAATATGCTCAAAAAATCATTGCGTTGGAAAGTGATTCAGAAATCTTACACATTCCTGGTGTTGATCGCACAGATTGTAGCTGGAGTTACACCTTGTATTGTCACTGTTGAATGAACACAATGCAGCCATCATGGTTAATAAAGGCGTCTTTGCCAGGCCATTGTTGTTTTTTATCAGAGCGGATCCCCTACCGGCGATCAACAGCAATTCTCTTGGTACGATTGCATCCGCTGGCTTCTTTGACGCAGTCCGTGCGGTTCTTCGCAGAATAGCCCACGTAGAGTAGGAAATAGCTGGGCGGTACAAAGAATGTTATTCCTTGAAACCACAAAAATGTTGAGGAATAGTCTCCAGTAATTTTCTCTTTCTGCATTTGTGTGTGTGTGTACCTGTAATCAATGGATTTTGATCTGTGCATCTTGTTAATGTCGACCATCACAATCGGCATTTAAAAAGGATTGACATCATATACAGGCATGTTTGGGATTATCTAATGGTCTACAATGTGTCTTACTGTATTCGTCATCTGTATATCATATATTTGCTTTATGTAATATCTAGTTGGAGATTTATGTACAATAGCATTACACGCCTGCAAAGATTGTTGAA
The DNA here is from genome assembly GCF_964275005.1 of Diadema setosum. Classification (NCBI taxonomy): domain Eukaryota; kingdom Metazoa; phylum Echinodermata; class Echinoidea; order Diadematoida; family Diadematidae; genus Diadema; species Diadema setosum. The sequence goes on along the minus strand of NC_092692.1, from coordinate 6,845,219 downwards.
ATATGACGTGTAAGAAAGATATGTGTACTAAATGTTTCAATAAGTCATGTTCACTGTGCTGTAGAAGTTTGCAAATTTTCTCTATGATTACTCATTCTTGGTCCAGTGAAATTAGATTTGATTATTTTTCTTTTCTTTATGTTGAAGTTACAGCTGTATAGTAATAGTGGTCTAAATTCACAAAAAAAAAAAGAAAAAGAAGTCATACTCAAGTGGCATGTGTTTACTTTTGTGTTGATATAACATCACATGTGAAATGCACGAAAAGTTTGAAACCCTTGAATGTTCCAATGTTTACAAGGAATATCATTCGAGAAGTTACATATTATGGGGTAAATCTAAGAATGACAGATACTTTGTAATGAGTACATGTATTATTTAATTGGTCAACTATTCCTGCACATTGTGTGTGTGGGGGGGGGGGGGAGGAGATTGGAAGATTGTTAGAAATTGGAGTCAAATTGGAGTTTAAACAGAAACAGTAAGAATTACCTGTATGAAAATTGCTTCTTCTTTGTTTGTTGGTAAAGTTATGAACTCGGCCTTTTTTTTGTCAAAGCTCTTTACTGGCATTATTGAAAAGCGTGGTGTTTATGCTCTGCCCACGCAAAAAACGAACAGAACTACTTGGTAGTGCTAAAGAAGTGGAAAAATTTCTTGTATATCCCTAACTCAAAAGGCCTGTCAGTAATTATGACGGCTTTTGATGGCTGATGCTGATGTATCTCTCTTGCTACACAAAACATGAAAAGATTTGCCGGCGGACGGCGACCGTGAAATCAAGAGAAAACCGGCAGTAGTGGCTTTCAGTGGACAAGTCGGGAATATCTACTGATGAGCACGTTTTTGACAGAGTATCACACATTCCATTACCAGTGATGGATTTCATGATGAGATGAATAGATATGTAGGTCATCAGGATTGCCCCATATTTTTTTTTTTTCTCCAGCGACAACTGGACAGCCCAGTTTTTGAAACTGAGAGGTTAACTTTGAACAAGATTTCTGTCACTCCAAAGCCATCAGGCAATGTGTTCTTATGCAATTGTTTCAATTCCGGAATTTAATGGGATAATAGAGTAAATATGAGTCTTGCTGTGGTGCTGTAATTTTAACAGATGTCCATTGGGCATCGTAACCTTTCTGTCTTGTCAGTCTGTTGCAGTCCAACAATTGAATAATAAATTCCTGAAGTTTTCTGGAGATTGTGCTCACTGAACATGATAAGATTTTGTTGATTCTGGTGCAGCACTGTATGTTGGGCATGTCTTATGTTTGGATGAAGTTTTCGCTATCAATGCTTGGTTGACAAAAAGCGTAGGCCCTACTTCTAGTATTTTTTCACAGTTATTATTGTTGTAATTTCTGTGTCACATTTCTCTGTATCAGTCCAAAAGAGAATAAGAAGGGGTCCGATGTTTGCGATTATTCCTGTCTCCAACACATTGTCTTTTGTCTCCCCAATCTGTGCAAGCTGCAGCGCAGGGGTGACTGTTTATAATATTGCTATGTGATGGTGGTGGTAGTAGTGATAATACCATCACAGAAATCCCCATCAGATATTACCCACAGTGCACTGCTCGAGAATCCCTCATTCCCAGTTCACCAGGGATTTAATTGCGGCCAGCGAGCGAGTGAGTCACAGCTCAGAACAAGACGTGAAGGCAGTGACTGTATTGAGGGAGCAGGCAAGCTTGCAAGCAAGTGCAGGACAAAATACAAGAAGAAGAAGAGAAAAGATCAATAAGGGAGATGCATCTTATGAACTTTACCAGGAATTCATCGATGTCAGATATTGGTTTCAGAAATTGGTAGCCTAAGGGGCATACAATGTATGGGTACTAGACAGTAAGGGTGAAATTATGTGTTTGATGCTGTGTGACCAAATCTATGGTGTTGATCTTGTGAGTTGTATTTTGGTATTGGAAAAAGCTGTACTGTAGCTTATTAAATTCTACTCCCAATGTTTTTTTTTTTTCCTCTCAACTTATTAGAAGAGAATCATACGTTAGCATTTATGAAGCCTTACAGTGTGTATGTTCATGTGTACACTGTATGTGTACACGTACATGTACATGTACAACGTATCGGCCTACAGTACTCAGTATACTGTGCATTCATACTGGTCAGGAATAATTTAAAGGTATTGTTTACCATTGGAAGCAGTGATGTTAAAAATGTTCGAGTTATCATATATTTGATGCATGTGTGTACATCAGTTGTGTCACAAACCATCCTTCCATATTGAAGATTTTGCAATAAAGCCTAAAATACAAGGAGATATCACTATCTTTCTCAATATACCATAACTGTATGAACTATAATGCTTTAGTCTGCAATTTTATTATAACTATTGTTCATATGGGTAACAATACCTAACATTGATTATACTGATTAAAATTTTTACATTGGTTGTTTCTATCTCTAACTCACATTTTAGAACTATTTTGAAGCTTTAAAGCTGGGTTTTTATTTCATGTGTCAATGGTAAATAATGCCTTCAATGTTATGCAGCCAAACTGGAATGCAATGGTGGGTTTGCAACATTTAATATAGGCCTACTCTTTATGATGCCACTTGCTATGCAGGAATTGTGTGGGTTTGCCAATGCCATGAAGGGCCCACATCCTCCCTAGGCCCTACATGTATATTCCTGGCATACAAACCAAAAAGGATGACCACCTTCCAATTTGGAAATGTCACCAGACACAGAGCTGTGCACTGGGGAAAGTGACATCCAGGATACGATATTTCTGGACCCAGAGCAGTTATAGTTTGTCACAGTCTATTGCAGTGCCTATTTATGGTGTGAATATTCCCCCAAATTAGCATCAAGCGGCTCGGAAAGGAGAAATTTATACTCTGCCCGTGTGAGAGATAAATATGGATTGCACCGCTCTCAGCTGAGTGTATAAGAGGTGTTCAGATGTATTGAACAGGTACAGGGACAGGTGTGTGACAAATATAGCGTGTGGTTGGAATAGCAGCTCTCTATCTATTACCAGTGGGTAGATGAATATATAGATAGAGCAAATAGAAATGATGTGTAGATAGTTAGATAGTTTGGTAAGTTTTATAGGTAGGGCCTACATAGGGTAGATGAACAGAGATATAGATTCTTTATCTAGATGTAGATAGACTGTTAAAGATAAAAAATAGAAATAGAGATAGAAAGAGATTTAAATAAATAAAAGAGAGATATGAATTCATGATGAGAGAGGTTCATGTATGGAGAGAGGGGAAAAAGAGAGGAAAATAGGGAGATTGATTATACATTCCTTTTGATACTGTTCTATTACCTTCAAATACACTATACCAACTCCTTATCTGCTTATGGAAATTTAAGGAGTGAATATTGATGAGGCTGTAGAGTGGTACAGTTGTAGTAATAATCAGATTGTCTTTAGATCAATAGATGTTTGGGTACAATGTATATTTGACAAGATACTGCTGTAATTATGTGATAAACATACATTGTAATCATGTGATGATATATTTGTTTCCATAGTACATCACTTATTAGCCATGAATATGTGAAGGGAAGGAGCCCATTTAGGGAGATAACTGGTAGGCGTACAGTACCGGTAGTCTATAAATTCATTTGTTGATAATCACTGCCATTGTCGAAGTGCGGTTCATTAATACTACAGCAGCACAAAATACTGTATGAAAAAGATATTTGACTGTAGGGTTCTCCCAGTACAGTGTTACTCTTTCTTTTTTTAAGTCACCAGACCTAAAAAGTTCGCTGCCCTCCTATTGTGACGTATAACATGCTTATAAATATAACATGCTTTTTGAGCTTTCTTGGGTCAGTGGATGTCCATGTCCACTAAAAACACACATGAAATGCAGTGAAAGGTCAGGTGTAGAGTCAGTTTTCTACGCTCTATATAGACAAGGCCAGTGAATAGGTTGTGCTTTTCACCTGTAGTTCACTTGAGGGCTTTTTACACTTGTCAATTTTTCCTTAGTCCCGTACCAACGGTGGGGCTAAGGAGGGGCCTTAGCCCCACCGTTGGTACGGGACTATCCTTAGCCCACTTTCTGTTTACACTCGTTTTTGCCAAAGTGGGCTAGCCCCACCGATAATCCCGTACTATCTGGCCCTGCAAAATAGCAGGGTTAGCACCGCAATTACGGTGCCAAGCAAGTGAGTGTAAACAGAACGAAAAAATAATCTGGGGCTAAGCGACGGAGACGAAGTCCGACCCCCACTGACCAATCAGAAACGAGGTAATCAAGTATTGCCGGTGCGTGCGTGTACGTGTACAGTGCACAGCGTAATCATGAATATTCATATGGTTTGGAAAGTCTGGGGCTAAGAAATACGAGTGTAAAAAGGTCAGTTTCCTCCTTAGCCCCGGACAAGAGATAGTACGGGACTAATTGGCCAGTGTAAAAAGCTTAAAAAATTGGTACAGGACTTACGATAGTCCTGGGTCAGAGAAAGTCCGGAGTTAAGAAACACAAGTGTAAAAAGGGCTTTGCTAGGGTCATGTCAATTTGCAACATTCCCCCCTCCCATTATCTTTTTTCTGCTCTCTGCCCCCCCCCCCCCCCACACACACACACACAAGTTTATTTCACATTACATATCACCCTGACCTGAAGTTGAACCATTGAAAGAAGGAAGACCCATATGTGTAATTGAGGAAAATGCCTCGGGTATGGCAGGGCAAGTACACATTTTTTTTTTTTTTTTTTATATCAAGAAAAATTATGCTGTAGCACTCAGTATGACAACAACAACAACAACAACAGTGACAGAGGCAAACAACAATAACGACAAAAAAATGTCAAGGTGCTTGTTTGTGTGGAGAGGTGAACAGGCATTTTTTTCGCACTGATGAATAGGGTTGCAAAAATCTCAGCCACCTGGGTAAAAATCATTAATCATCCGTGAAACAAGTGCAGTGGGCATAACCTGTGCATTACGTTGTGTGAGTATTTGTAGGTGTAGGAAACTTAACATGTTTGGAAAAACATCCAGTGGGCTGTTCTCAATCATATCATTGAATTTATGACAATGTACACAAACTGTCAATTTCCTGTTTTTAGTAGCAGGAATCTTCGCTCTAAAAATGTGGGACGATGTTCTTTGTTTTATATTTGGGTGGGAGTCTTAGAGTAGGTTCTGCATCGTTCAAGGAATTCATTTGGTACCAATGTTAGATAAACAATATTCATTTTTCAAATTCATGAAATTCTTCCGTCGAGATGTTTTCATTGCAACTGATTGACAAATCGCCCTGCATCGACGTAAATAAGCACTGAATTGATCAGTGTTTTAGTAGTAGCCATGATAAAAAATCATGGGCGTACATACTCGAGCAGGATTCGAACCCACGACCTCCTGATCACCGGACAGGCATCATCTCCACTAGACCACCGAGCTTTCGCCCGACAGCAAGTGCTGGTTCTAATCCTTATAGCATGCAACGGGTACTGCTTTGTTATTCAAATTCATGAAATTCTTCCGTCGAGATGGTTTCATTGCAACTGATTGACAAATGAGATGACGCCTGTCCGGTGATCAGGAGGTCGTGGGTTCGAATCCTGCTCGAGTATGTACGCCCATGATTTTTTATCATGGCTACTACTAAAACACTGATCAATTCAGTGCTTATTTACGTCGATGCAGGGCAATTTGTCAATCAGTTGCAAAATCATGGGCATACATACTCGAGCAGGATTCGAACCCACGACCTCCTGATCACCGGACAGGCGTCATCTCATTTGTCAATCAGTTGCAATGAAAACATCTCGACGGAAGAATTTCATGAATTTGAATAACAAAGCAGTACCCGCTGCATGCTATAAGGATTAGAACCAGCACTTGCTGTCGGGCGAAAGCTCGGTGGTCTAGTGGAGATGACGCCTGTCCGGTGATCAGGAGGTCGTGGGTTCGAATCCTGCTCGAGTATGTACGCCCATGATTTTTTATCATGGCTACTACTAAAACACTGATCAACTCAGTGCTTATTTACGTCGATGCAGGGCAATTTGTCAATCAGTTGCAATATTCATTTTATTATCATGATGCATAATGCCATTCCTTTGGTTTGCTTTGGTTGTGAGGTTTGAAAGGTTGCCTTCAGATAGAGTCTGCGTTGGACATCAGAAATTGATGCAGTTTTACGTTGGAATGCTCATGTGCGTCATCAGTGTTCTCACCAACTGTTGTCCTACGTATGACAAGAGTCAAGAACCTAAGAACTTTAATGAATTCTCGCCACTCTGTAGAATGAATATTCACTGTCTCTTTTTTTGGGGGGGGGTATGTTTATCTCCCTTTAAAAGGAAACAAGACAGTCATTATTATTGTGCAGAATTAGCATATATTATGTGAAGCAATACCAGTCTATTTCAGGAGCCCCCACATGAATCAAATTATGTGCTCAAAAAAGTCTCCAGCTGTAACAAGAGGCGGTTGCCCCTGGCAACACATTGTTGACTCACAGAGTTGGAATTCCTCAGCCTCTCTTGTTTTTTCTTTTTTTTCCTTCACCTTCTTTTTTTTTCCCTACAGTCACAATTAGAGCAATCTACTCTCTCTTCCAGACGTGTATCTCTTCCCCCCCCCCCTTCCGTTTTCCAGACTGTACGCCAAGGTACCACCAGACACACAGATGCTGAAGTGATGATGTAGTCTGTGTGGGTACTAAGCAGCATGTGGGACAGTGAAGACCTGAGGACACAAACTCTTTGGCAGAAATCTCTGTCGCTGGAGACTAATAAGAAACCATGGGGTCAGAGGTCAATGGCTAGATTCATGGTCAAAGAACTAGTCTGTGGTATGCTAGTCCTTACCAGAATTTTTCTGCAGCATACAGTTGCATTAAAAAGAAAATTATGCTGTTTTATTTTTGTGTGTAGATGGATTCCAACTTCCACATACACACAAACACACACACAAATACACACACACACACACACACCCTCACACACTTACACACACATATAGGGACAAGAGTGCATACACCACCACAATAGAAGTAAAAACTACAAGCGTACACCCCTACACACACATAACCAATATACTCAAGTGGACACCTCATCATTTTCTCTTTTTTTTTTATGTAGGCCTACACATATCATTATGCTACAGTGTTTGCAAAAGTTGAGACTACATCTTTTCGTCTTTCATCAGTTTGATACCCTTATGTAGTGATTGGTATTGCAGTTTGTAATGTGATTCTAAGAGGACTTGGATGCAGTAGTAATTTGTACAGGAACAGCTACTGGAGGCAGCTTCATTTCCCAAACGCTCTGCCAAATTTTGGCAAGGAAAAATCAGAGAATTTGGCCACCCTCTTTATTCCCACGAGAATTTCAGAGGCGGAAGCAAACTTCGACCCCACAAACTCGATGAATTTTGAGGCATGCAATACAGAGCAGTTCCAACATTGCACATTGTGCTTTGCTGTCCTGTCGTGACAAATCATCCGATTTTCATGTTTTGGTATGGAAAGGGAAAACCAGAAATCAGCATGTATCATACACAGAACTAAATGTATAGGGGCTGTAGCTGTTATGAAGCTGACATTTTGTGGTATTTATTCTCTTGAATGTGTGATTCATGTCAGGGAACCAGAAACGTGGATTTTAAAAAGAAAAAGAAGAAGAAGAAAAGACAAGACTTTATTGGGAGTGTCTGCAGAGTGTGACAGTCTGGTGAGGCCTGGCTAAAGACTGATTCAAGCTGATGTATAGCGGAGGGGTCTGCATTGGTAATGGCAGAATGCTAGGCTGTCAGCCAACTCTGAATGCTCTTCCAACATTAAATACATGAGTTGGAAAATGACCCAGCCCTTGAATCTCCCACACGTGCTGCCTCTGAGGCTCAACCCGCAACTTGCTTGTGTTATTTGGGACAGGAAGAAGGTGAAAAGGGGGAGGAAAATGATTGGATTACTGCTTAAAGAAAGTTTATCTACATCAGTGTCATGGGAGGGGGCCCAGAGATTGGGCCAGTGCTCAAGAGGAGGGCTCATGAAAATCCCTGGGATCAATTATGGTCCAGGCTAGGCAAACCCTTTGCAGAGTCGGTGACGTCAATCAAAGAAAAAAGTGGGGAAAAGAAGATGGTTTTAATTAGCTTACTTTGCTGGAATAGGGGGCTTATGGCTGTAGAATCATAGGGACTCGTACATTTTGTGTAAAACTGCAAGTTGCGGATTAGATTGTTGTGTTAGGGTCCATTCTATGGAGCTAAAAGAAGATTAGAGACAGTGTGTGGCTAGTCAACAGAAGCGAATGTTGGGACAGTGGATATATTTAGACAGCTGAAGAAAAGTTGGTATGGTATGATGAATTCTTAACTGACTTAGATGTGGCCTGGTAATGAGAAAATTGAAAGCAAATTTGTAAGGGAAAATGCATTCCGATTGGCATATTTGCCATCAGATAGGGGGAGAAGGCAACTTATTTACAGATTATCAATCAATTCTGAGGGTTATTGGTGACTCCAATAGGCAACATTTTGACCCAGCCTCATTCCTTGCTGGGCGGTGGGAGCATGCATCAACATCGTTGCTCATGTTTGAGAGACATGCTGAGCTGCGCTGCAATGGGACATGCTGCATCAATTTGACCAGGATGCCTTTAGTATCATGAATCCCTCTTCCTTATGATATTTTGCTTGGTTTTGTTTTGATGACAGCTAGAACGGAGGAGGGGAATTCAGAAAATGGTAGAGTGTTCCGAGAAATCCGTTCAGAGTGAAAAGACAGCTGTAACCCATCATGGACATCACATATTGCCTATGGGCTGGTAGGGGTGGGGAGAGGGGTAGCAGGGGAAAATGAAAGGAAAGATTTGCTCTATTTCCAGGCAGCGGGCTGTTATTGGTCATCTGTATCCTGTCTTCAGGTAATCATGTGCGTCTCAGCATCGTATCATAAATACATCTTGGGAGAGATGCTCTGTATTCAAATGTGCTTCCGCATGGCCTATAAGTTTATAAACATTGTAGTCTTTGGGAGAGGGGTGGGAGAGGTTTTATGGTAGGCACCTGGTGAAAATATGCTTTTAATAGCTTTGGTCAACATTGTCCAGTCAAACAAGTACGCATTGAGCATGCTGGAAGCAAGGCTAGTAGTTTGGAAGAGTTTTTTTTTTTTTTTGGGGGGGGGGTGGGGTGGGATGGGAGTCTGAGGTGAATTCCAAGGCTGTGACTGACTTCATGATGTCATCTGGGATGAGGGCAAAGGTCGCCCACTCTCCCTGACCCCGCCTCCCATCCAAGTGGGCGTAAATTGGGCTGGATGGTGGGAATCTGGACTTTGTTTTTCTGCCGAGTGGGGACTCTTCCCACTGTGTGTGATGCTGCTACCCACTGGGTATGATAATGATAATGTTGCCTTATACTGTATGGATTGGGTGCATTGGCGATGGGATATCGAGATGGCAGTTTTCATCTGTGAGTGTAAGTACACATGATAGCCCTTCACCCCAGTGGCAGGAGTCTGTGTTTGTTTGTGTATTTGGGATGGAAAAATTAGATCAGAATTGTCATGCAAACAAACACAGAACACAAAATGCCATAAACAAGAAAATTCAAAATGAGAACATATGCAATCACACGAATGTAGAAAATTGTTGTAAGTTTTGGAAGGAAATAGACCCCATGCTAGCACATTTACTGAGATATGGTTTAATGTAAATTTCATGGAAACATTTTACAAATGATATCTCGAGGCTTTTTGTTGTTGGTGGTGTTGTTGTTATGGAGGAAAATAAAAATAGATGGGTCCTATTGAAAATAATTTGCCCCAGGAAAGATCAAATCAAGCAGTATTATAAAGCAGATCAAACGGCATTATTGTTTAAACTTAAGCTAATGATGTGTCTCCACAAGGCAGCACACAATAATGAATGTATCGATAAGGGATTACAAGTAAAGCTGTTTATCTATACAAAATGTATGTCCTGTTAAAAATGTATCCATGAATCAGTTGATGCAGTTATTCAGTATCTATTTGTAGCACTGGTTCTCAGACAATATTCTTGCTTTAAATTACTTACACACCACACATAGGCCTATCATGTGATATTGCTTCTTTCTTTTTCTTTTTTTTTTTTATCCAGAAAGAGGAACAAACTTGCATTGCAACATTCTGTATTATTCTTTTTTCATTTTCTTGTGGTTTTCTGCCACAACTGTGATGAGATGGTCCTTTAAAAGGTGGGCGAGAACCGCAACCGCTAGGGCAGCTCTCACGATTCCACCGCTGTCATCAATTTCAGCGTCCGACTTCAGCTCGTGGGGCAATTTCGAGAGACAATTCAAGGACTGCCAGAGAAACTTGATGGGGCCGATCTGGATCGAATGCAGACTGCGGCCTGGGCGGGGGAAGTGCTGTTTCTTGGAAGTGAAGGAATAATGGGCAGTGAAAGGGATTCTGTTTTCTTTTAAGTGAAGGCGGCGTGCGATTCAGCTGCCACTGATACATCTCACGTGGGTGATTTTGAAGGAGATGGGGTCTGAACATATCAAATGCTTGGTTGTTGAATTTGATACTGCTACAAAGTGTGTGAGTTTTTTTATCCCTTTCCTGTCTCAATACAGTTGTAGATGTTCATACTCAGAAGTCATGGAACATTTGAATTCCTTAGTTTCACTTTACGAACGCCTTGTGAGGCACGAGGAAACAAATTTTAGAAACAATCATTGATGATGTGGCATTCACTGGTACCACGTGGAAACGTCTTGTTTGTTGAGGGTCTGATAGTAGCCAAAGGTAATTTGGGCATATCTTGCCCTCAGTGATTTCAAACTTTCACACCCAAAAACAGGCATGCACAAACAAAAATAGACAATATGACAGTACGCATTCATGTCGTCATTACAATTGCTATGATAATAAAGCATGTCTTACATCAATCAATCAATATATTGTATTTCTCCATTGCTAGTAGACTATTAGACTTGCCATCCCCACCTTTCCCCACGCAATAAGATATACAGTGTAACATGTATTTATGACATGTGTAGGTTTGCAATGTGCAATAAAATTGCCAGAGCATTGTGAGAGCAAGCTTTACAGCACCAATTTGTACATTTAATACAATTGAAGATCATGGGTCAATATGAAATCTGCGTCGGGCGAATGCATGCAGAGTCGGTTTGCAGGGGAGGCAAAGGTCCCCTCTGCCATCGTCTGAGCTGCGACGGCAGTCAAGATCAATATTTGCGCTGGAGACAGTCCGGTGTTAGTGGGTCTCCCTCTTAATCAACAAATCAATAGTGCTAAAAAGTTGTTTTGATTCATTCAACCCTTGTCGGCGCGATGCTGTCTCGGCGAAAAGTGCATGTGTATTATAGATCCCTCCCCTCGGCCGCCAAGGTTGTCGAACAGCAGAACACAACGACGGCGATGCAGATGTTCGTCCTCCTCGGAGATGATGCCACTGTCCTCTCGGAGACGTTCCCGGTGGTCAGACACAATTTCCACCATCCATGTGTTATATTTCCTGTGATGAGATGGAAGTCCTCACAAATTGCTAGCCAGCATCTTGGTCTGCCCAGAAATCACTTTTCACACGGTTTCTCCTTCCACATTTAAATACATGTATGTTAAGTCTGTGCTTTCCATTTTTGCAGCACTCCTGAAACTGACTACTTAATGTTCGTGTATTGTTGTTGAAAATACTACTGGTACTGCATAAATATATTGTTGTCGTTCTCCTTTATACTTGTAGATGTTGGTTTTCTAAGGCAGTATAAATGATTTGCTGATTACGTTTCCAGCTTTATACATTTGTTGATTTTGTTGAACTGAAAGCCAGGTATTCCTTTACCTTGTAGCAAATGTTGTACACTTGTGCCTTATACTATCATAGTCTTGACTTTAGGCAGTGTGTTGTGCTTTAGAGATTCACAGAAATTAACATCGACTTCTCATGCCTGTGTACATTTATATAATAGGTGCTACAGTGTGAGCTAGTAGAGTGCTTTACCTCTTTAGCAGCTGTGTTTTGATAATCTCGTACGTGAGACAGGAAATTGGTGACAATGTAGTGAAAGGGAAGTGGAATGTCATCTGCCATGTTAACAACAAGTAACCTCTTTTTTTCATATTGAATTTTGGTGTTGGAGTCTGGTGGGATTTTGGTTTTGAGCTCTCACTCGTCTCTGCAAGTGTACTCAAGAGAGCATTCCGCGCAAGTCAGTGACTCGAACCTGTGACGCTGTGTAACTGGATTTACTCATTTCTGAGCCGAGCCCCGAGATGTGGGCAAAATCCGCATGTGCTGCCCTCAGAGCTCTGGTGATCCATGAATTTTGGGGAGGGTGATCCATGAATTTTGGGGAGAGAGATTGATTCACTTCAAGGAAGTGACTGTGTGTATACTGTGGAGGTGATGCAAAGTGACTTGAGAACACTTTATCTCTATGACGATATCTAAACCCCTGTGTGTCCCAGGAGAATTTTGCTGTGGAAATTACCATCTTTTTGTCATTGAATCGGCACCTCTGAATTTCACTGCATGTATCCTATATATTGTGAAAAAAATTATGCAGAAAGGGGTTAGATTCGTATAAAATGCGTACATGAAATGGAAAAGAAATTCTGAAGAATTGCTACTTTGAGGGAGAAAAAAATTGTAACAGTCACTTTTATAGCCTTGTGAAATGTGTTATCATTTCAGGAATCACTTGCTAATCAAGCAGTTGTAAAGAATCTTTTGAAATTTCTCCAAATTAAACGCTTTGCAGTTTGAACAATAAAGGACTCAAATGAAATATTCATTTTTGTTGTTGTTGTTTATTCAAAAACATGTATGTACTTCATAGAAAATTAACAAAGAACAGTACAAATCATAATGAAAAAGGTAACAGCACAAAACCTCAGCAGTGTGGTTTGTAGGACTTGATGAGTTTTGCAGATGGGGTGACAGAGACAGTTTGGTTTTGATAAACAAATTCTGCAGTCACATTTAATAAACTGACTGTCCAAACTGTGTATATTTCTCATCTTAAGCCTCCCAAATAATTGTCCCCCCCCCCCCCCCCCCCCCGGAACATTTATTACATGAAAGTAGGTTTGTGCTCCCATGTTGTTACTCTTGACTGTAGAGTAACAACATGGCAGCACAAACCTTCTTTCATGTATTTAATGTTGGGGGAAAAAAAAGCAAGATTTATCTTTTGCTTGACTGTTGAAGTAATTCTTGAACTGTATTTATAATTTCATCTTGCTGCTTGCATGAATTATCTGAAATGCCACAATGAAGAATAGCAACATATAGAACCTCTGCCTGAGATAAATTCCAAGCACCAGACCTAGTTTTCAAGACTACCCGCAGAGGTGCAAGAAATGATGTGCGTACACCTGTGTGTCTGGAGGTAATTTGCCTTGATTTGGCATTATTACCGCGACACCTCTCATGTGCGAACATTTTTAAAGAGAAAGGGGGGATGGGGGTAACAAGTTGTGTGAGGGTCATGTCGGGCATACGTGACCGGCTGCGGGGTGGATTAGCTTTCGCAGATATGGGAGAATCAGAGAATCACGCGTTAGCGTAAGCTCTCAAAGTTATTACCATGTTATCCAGCTACGTGCAGATGTTCATGCCAAGGATAAAGACAACAAACTAATGTGACAAAAGGTTGTTCTTTTGCTTATTCTTTTATGATAAACTGTTGAACTCTGTTGTAACTAGGTCAAAAGGACTTCATGGAATTTTTATTTTGCCTAGTAAGTCAACCTATGTGGGAAAGAAAGATATGATATTGAAAAGAAAATGACTTACAAACTAATTGATGAAAATCATTGTTTTCCTTCAAAACGTTCCAAAGTGCAATGACCATAGCATGTCATGAACAGAATCATAACATTTTGTTTTCTTCTATTTGAAAGTATGTTGAATTTAAGGCATTCTGTGCAGAAACTGCTAATGATTTAGGCCTATTGTAAATCTCTCTTTCAAAACAAATCCCAAAATATTTCAACTTCTAGTCAGACTTGGCAATTTTTTCCTGCAATGAAAATGTACATGTCACACAAAGCATTCGACATATCCTTCGAGTGAAATGCTAATGATGAAACTGCCTGAATTCCAGCCATGTTAGTTTCTCTGCATCACACATCATCGCCAAAAAATCACCAAATCCTTTGTTGTCAATTAAATGAATGTCCCCCCAAAAGGCGAGCTACATACTATTGTACATGGGCTTCGGGAACATTAGCAATGATGGTTTGTGCAAAGACAAAGGAGCTACAATTGTATTTGTTTTGCAATTCAGACAAGGAAAGCCAGAGAGGCCCAGGGTCTCTTTCCTGTGCATGTGCTGACAAGGCCAAACAAACACTGGCATGACAGAGATAAATGTTTTATAATAAAAAACAACAACGAAGGAGAGGGGGGGGGGGCAGAAGAAAGAGAGAGAGGGGTAATAGAAGCAACAGTGAGAGATCATTACCCAGTTTAATTGCCCAAAGAAGTACTAGACAAACAGAAAATATTCTGTATGTCTTCGATTGATTAGAGATCGACTATATACGTGGCTTCATTCCAACTGCAGTATGATAAATATCAATCATGCCTGTATTTCATATCACATTTTCACTATGTGAGAGAATGCAGTAGAAACGTCACTTGTTGTTTTGCCAGTGAAATGTGGGAATCTTATTATCACATAGATATAGCATGTCTACACCTAGTTCTTTCTGCTTTTCACAATGTGTAACGTACTGCAAATATAAGCATCACTTGTTATTTTGACAGTCAAATAGTACGATATCTGCTGATACTTCTGCTATTTTACGGAAGATGCTGCAATGCCAATACATTATTTGACTTACATGTAGAATGTCCTTCACACTGTAATGCTGATATGCAGTGTTTGTGGTTTTGACAGGCAGACATATATATATTTGTGAAAGAACCAATTTGCGGAAGTATTGCAACCCAGAACACAAATGCATTTCATGTTTATTGTTTCCATGGTGCACAATTGCTAAATTTTCTCTTAAAAAGAGTACTGATATTGTGTCTTGTGAAATTGGTTCACAATCGCAGATTCTACCACTTGCAGCATTAATTGTCTTACAAGTCCCTATTTGTGAAATACAGTTGAGTTCGGTGCAGGTCCCCAAATATAAAGTAAGGATGTAGGGCCTGTAATGTCTATGCATACACATGCTTGGTGTAATGCAAGATACTGCAGTACAATGTATTTCATTTTTCTTCTTTCTTATTAATAGTAGATTGTACACGTCTGTAAAGCAAGTGCAAGTGTGTTGCAAGCAGCTATCATATTATTATGAATGAAAGATCAATTGGACACATTTAATTTTAGGCATCTGATGTATGGGTTGTGAGCCCCTGACTTACCTCTTCAGTCAAGACTGACCTTTTTTTTTTCCCCCTTCTTCGGTGGTGTCTAGCACTAGAGTATTCACTGCCTCTAGGGATGCAGTTTGTTGTTCGGTCAGGCCAAGAAAGAAAAATCGCAGCCCAACCTTGCCAGTTCTGAAGACACTTGTTCGCTGGGTACAATAATTGAATTTCCACGGCTACGCACACTGACAGACCGACAGACCGATGTCAGCAGATGCTGTTTAAGGGGAGGGGAGGGGTGTGGGGGGAAGGTGGGGAGGGGAAGAGAATTTTGGCAGAATAAAAACAAAACAGGTGACCATCAGAGTACACAGTAGTCTGTGTGATGTGGTCAAGATGCCTTTGCTGGACACTGAACCATGAAATATGCTACTACCTGTCAAATACTCTATTAGCCTCAGCTGACCTTATGATTAAAAGCATAACACTTTGTAGCAATGATAAGGCATGGCTGCATTCTTGCTTTGGGGACGTGTGTGGTACAGATAGACAACAAAGAGAATTTATTCAAGAGGAGCAGTCAACTAGTGATGGGTCCACACACTGGTTGGAGCAAGTTCAAAAGTTCACATATTTCTGCTCAGAATAATGAAAAAACAACAACAGTTAACAAACAATGAAATCCTGTGATGTCAAATGGCAGTCTTGCACTCTTCTTGTTGAAGTTTATATAATGATATAAACAAACAGAAAAGGTGATCTACTTTAATGATGTATAAGGCCATGTCATAAGTGCTAGTGTTGGTGCATGAGCTTCAAAGCCTGAATGAAGAGATTAGGTCCACAGTGTTCTGACTGACAATGTTCAGTGGACAAAGCTATGATCCAAGTGATATTTACCACACGTATGTGTGCATATGTATGTACAGGGTGTGTGTGTTATGTCTGATAGTTCTCCACTCTCTGTCTGTGCTATCTATGTGTTTGTATATTTGTATAGTTGACCTACATCTGACCTTGGATGGAGGCATTCAGTCATACTCATAATGATAACGGACATTCAAAGGGATGGAGTTAACACTAAGAAAAAAAAGAAGATTACCATTCTTGGTAATGAGATTAGAAGGTCAGTGACTCTGTGTGGCCGCTGGGCAGCTATTTCCCTGTCTAGATATCATGCCATTGACTCTTTATTCACAGCCCTGAATTGGGTGGCTTCAGTGAACTGACCGATGGTGAAGGGTCATCTTGAGATGAGATAAACTAAAGCCTCAAAGATCTGAATGGGGGATTCTCAATGAGTCTGTGCCTTTTGCGGGCAGTGATTTCTCTGCCCAAATACAATGATCGGTACAAGAGATGTCAGCTGCAGACCTGGTCATGCATGGATCCTCATGTGTTTTTCATTTCTACCCTATTTTGCAAACATGGGAAGAACGATAAAGCTTTTATGTCGGCCCTTCATGTCTCTGACGAGATGGGCTACAGCCAGGATGTCTGGTCCCTGCCACACCTGCCGTATGTACGTCGTCACCGTGTAGAGATGATGTCGGTGTCAAGGCCTATTTGCTCATGCTGAATGCAAATTAGCTTCCTCTCCTGTGTACTTTACCTCGTACCAGTCAAACACTGGGGCTGTCAGTGGTGTGAATGTTTGGTGGCAGTGTGAAGTAGTTCCTTGGGGATATCATCCCAAAGGGAAGGTTGTGTGATCCATGCTCACAATTCTGTCCCACCAGAGCGAACCAAGGGAGTAGATGGCTGTTAGAGATGAAAAGGAAGAGAAGTTGCTCCTTGTTTACAGTTTCAGGCGAGCCGTCTCATTTCCTTCACTCCTTTCAAGACTTTCAAACTGGGCTATGTAATGTCATATCTTCTTATGATATGATGCCTCATATGGATGCAATTGTGGAAGTGGCGTGTGCATTCTAGTCTTGTGGTCTACCTAATCACTTCTAAGCTCATGATGAAATGTAGCATGATCTATTGCCTATGTAAACTGCACTTTGCTGTATTTGTTATTTGGGTCCTTTTTATTTTATTTTCCCCCTATTTTGAATTCAAAAGTAAGTGCTTGTTGTAGGCATTTTGTGTTTGGTTTGATGCTAATGTGTATCATGCTTCATAGTGTGGCACGGAGCAGCTGGTCTGCACAGACAGAATACAGCCAGGTGCTAGTATGTTTAGTGCACCATATGGAATATGAACAAAAGGTAATGCCTGGGAGTGTCTGGTTTTCTCAGTCTGCTAAAGTTTAGGAGAGGTTTCACACTGCTGGAAAAAGCTGTTTGTATTGACATTTCTTTTTTTCTCTCTGTTTCTGTAGAGGTTGTGCTGTTTGCACAGCAAGGGTGCTTCCAGAATTCAGAAAAAAAATTGATTGAAACACCTCTGGACTAAATTGGTGAAATGTAATACTGTACGAGCTGAAATTTTCGCGGTGGTTTTATTTTCGCGAATTTCGCAAATCGCCTTTGAACCGCGAAAATAACAACACGCGAAAATAACAACGCGTGAATAACTAAGTTCAGTTAGACCCTCGCAACCGCAAAATTAACAAGACGCGAAAATGTCCTCCAAGTAGCAATTCGCGAAAATATCTGTACGTAAAAATTTTAGCTCGTACAGTAGAGCTGAGAAAATACTTTAGGGAAATAAACGTAACACAAGTATATGTACACTCTTGGATATTTTCAGACTACATGTAGTGTGAAACACGTTTCTTGACAGGTTTAATTAACATGTTCTTTTCTGATGTGAAAGTGCTCCATGCTGATGAGACTTCTGCACTAGATGCAGGTGCTGGTATTATGAAAATATTTCAGAATGCCACATGGTGTAATCTGTATATCAAATGCATACTGACAGCTGAGTGAACATCTCAATTTACTCTCTGATAGGATTTATCTGTACCTGTAGTGCTTTATACTATCTTGTTCGAGCCTTTCTGATGATGCTCATTGGTGCAAATGTATTTTAAGAGATATCATTTAGAAGTAGACCCATGGCAAATGCAAAACCCAGTACAGTTGGGAATGAGTAGAATACATGTAGCACTACCCTCAAAAAAAAAAGAAGAGTTGAATCAAATCTGCATAAACTGCCTCTGACAATGCATACTTTTGACTTCATACATACAATTTAGAGTATAAAGTTCTCTTTTATATTTACGTAATTAAGTTGATGGTATACTTCACTTTTCATTACTGATATAAAATTACGATATTAAGTCCCACAGTCATTTGTTTAGATGCCCAGTATGGTGTGTTCTGTGAGACCAGTCTGCAGTTACAGTGAAAGGAAACTTGTAGCGTTGTTGGCATGGGGGAAAAAAAAAAAGTATTCATATTTCATTTTCCATTTTGGTATACATCAAGCTCCTCCGGATACCTCAACAGGGGGGAAGTGGCCTAATGAAGTGCGAGCGAATGAGGATAGGATCACTCAGCAGATGGTAAACAGTTTGAAGATGAGAAGTCAGATAATGTCCCAGGAATGTTCGTAGGAACGAGTATGGCGAGCGGGCGGTGGTTTACCTCGGTTCTTCTTAGCTCCGGTGCAATCCGGGGTGCACGGCGTGACCTTGTGCATCTGATTTCGGAAGCTCTTTTTGTCATGATTATTTGTGTATTTCATTGCTTTAATCTACTGGATATCACATATAAATTAAAAACTGTAGTCTAAATAATGTGTACAATCACAGTAGTTTTCAAGCACATGGAGAACTTGACAGAGGTATGATGAGCTACAAGTACACTGTGATATCTGAGAACAGTCAGGTTATCATTGTTTTTACATGTACTTTGTAGCCCTGATTTGATACACTTCTCTTAATGACAGTTGTGCAGTGTGAGGAAGTTGGATTTGCCATTAGATAGAATCTACTGTCCCATACATTGTACACAGTATTCTATGTTTGTTGCCATTGTTTGATTTTGGTTCGGGCATTTTGTAGGGTTTTTTACAGGGGCATCAGGGCCAACACACCTTGTTTGGAAGGACAGTTACATGGATTTTTTAAAAGCAACCTGTACAGAGTCCATGACCAGAAGAGGTTCTTCTTGATTTTGTTATCCTCCTTCCATTGTCTTGTGTGTACACTGTATGTGTGTGTATTCAAAAACAGTCGGTCAATAGACACAGACAGGGCAAGGGCTGGGCTGAGGGTGTGTGGGGGCAGTATCTATCCTTTAAAAAAAAAACTAGGTCTTTTGGGTTTTGAAGAGGGGGGAAAAGAGGATGACTTATGATACAATATGGAAATGGACAGTGTACACTTCAGAAGTTAAAGAGAAATGTAAAGACTGCACAATACAAGTTTGTACAAGTTGGCTTTCCCCAGCATTATTTGCCAATCCACTTGTGCCCCCCCCCCTTCCCTAAAAAAGAAGGAGAAGAGTAGATTAGAGAAAACAAAAATTGAAGAGGAACGAAGGAGAAGAAGCAGTGGTTTAGACTTGTTTGATTTGTCTGTCAGCAAATGATGCAGGACTATTTTTGGCTGTTAGTTCTGTCAAACTTGTGGGTTTGGCGTGATCTTTGCCTGTCCCCACCCTGTAGCCTATTTCTGTCAAACCACTAAACTCCACTGGGAGTTGATGACACAATTACTGTATAGAGGGGGGGGGGGGGGGGGCGCACAGGCACAGGTCAGCCTGGGTCAGAAGTTCAAGGACAGATTCCCAAGCATCAGCATGACAACTTTTGTAACAGTGTACTGCCGCTGGCCTGGATCTCTAGAATGCATTGCGGATGGCAGTAAGCCCTGTAACCAGTGTGTGCATGCAAAATAGTAGGTATTGAACATGATGCACTTGTGGCAGGGCACAGTCAGTGGTACTGTGGTATGAATGATTCCCGACATTGTGGTGTCAGTAGAGTTGTGTTGATGGTACAGTAGAAACACAAAATCCCATTTATGACTTTGATATCAACGAACCACCCAGCAAGGTGTACAGTAGGAGTTGTGGCTGGTACTTTTTTTTTATTCTGCTTTACATGGAAAGATCTGGGCCTGTAAAGAGCAGGGCCTTGCCTTGTGTAGCGACATGCATGTGTTTAGTTCTGATGTTCTTTGGCAGGAACATGCGAGCACATCTGCCTCTGCTCTGGAGCAATTTCCTCTTGGGCCTCTGAGGTCATTACATCACTGCGCTGGGGTTTACCCTCTTGTTTTCTGTTCTCCTGGCATCGGCCCACGCTGTCAAGTGATGGGGTCTGTCTTCCATGTTACTGTGTCTCACGGAAGTGGCCTTTTCTGATGGTGACAGATACTTGCACTTGCATTGTTCGGGGATGACACCCCCTTTCACATCAGTAAGATGAGACCGAGGGACAGAGTTCTTGTGAAACGTGATTCCATGGTGGTCCACAAAGCACTTGAATGTATTACATACAACTCGACAAGACAGAGAGTGAGCCTCTTGCGCCTGGCTGCAGCAGTTGACTGCTTCAGAGTTCAGGGTGGAAACACCTGTGTCCTCAAGTCTTGTATGTGAAAGGCCTCCTCATCATGAAAGCTGCATTAGTCTCAATTTCAGATCCTTATTGAGAAAGACAAGTCACTCCTCTGTTGTGTATGGTGTTTCTTGTCCTCTTCAGTAGGCCTATTGACTTCCTTACCCTGCAGACTAGGGTCACCTGTCACTTTTTTAGTTCGGAAAGTTTACTGGCCTAAAGCTTTCAGCCAACTGTCTATTACGGTAGATGATCTGCTGTAGCTCATGATTTGTTGTATATCCAACTGTTATTTCCCCCTTTCTTCTTACCATCCTCATTTTTTCTTCACTCTATCACCACCAGCTGTCCTCTCATCTTCTACTGCATCCTCTTTCTGATTCTTCTTCTTATTTCTCTATCTCTCAATCTATCCTTATCTGTCCACTTGCATAAATGATCCTCAGGTGCATCATTTGGTTGGAAAGATTGATTGTTTTTTTCCTCTTGTGACACCTCTGGTATTAAAGGGATAGTATAGTTTTGGTTGAGACCTATTTTCAGGTTTCTAACATTTTTTGGTGAGATAATGAGAAACCTCTCATGAAATATGAAAGAGCATGTAATTCTATGAGGAATTCAACGTTTATTTGATGAAAATTGGTTTTGAAATGGCTGAGATATCCAAAAAAGAGTGATTCCAATAAAGTGTGGGACCAACACTTTATCACGATCGCTTTTTTTTACTTTGTTTTTGGATGTTTCAGTCATTCCAAACCCGATTTATATCTAATAAACTTTGAATTCCTCTTAAAATGGTATGCTCTGTACTATATCATAAGTGTTTTCTTGGTATCTCGCAAAAAGTTAAAAGCCCAATTCTCATCTCCACCAATACTGTACCATCCCTTTACAGCTGTTAGCACCCAGTAGATGCAGTTTGGGTTTCCTTTACCAAATAAGGGATGTGCAAGTGAAAAGAAAAGGAGATTATTATCATTATTATTATTATTATTATTATTATTATTATTATTATTATTATTATTTATTCGACCAGGTAGAGAATATAGGATACATATCATTAACATCCTGTTGAGGAATAGTAATGGATTAAAAAAAAAATAATAATAATAAAAATAAAAAAATAAAATAAAATAAAATTTAAAATTAAATTTAAAATTAAAATTTACAGTCAGTTAGATTTCATGATAAAATAAACCAACTCCCAAATCCAATAGAGGACGTCACATAGATAGTGACTGGGCAGATGCAGAGATCTCTGTAGTGGACTGATGGTTTGTAGCCTATATGCATTCACAGGTACTGGCTGGTTATATGTCCCAACTCCCCACCCGATATGTATGTATTTGAATGTCTTGCAGAGCTTTTTCATCCACTTTGCTTTTCTCTGTCTCAGTGTATGACTAGACACTTACTGAGGAATTCTGACCAGCATCATGGCTCAGAATGCAAAGATATGAGGTTCTTGGGAAGTGGAATTGGAATACTGACATCATAATGTGGTGGGTCCATTCATGTGTTTCAGTCACCAGATGCTATAATATGAAGTTGAGAGAGATAGAAAAAAATATGGAGTTGAGACAGATAAACAGGTGTCAAATTTAAGGACTACTCTATTAAAACACATGTCTTCATTTGTCTCTGTATTGTCACACACTACTCATGTAATGCAGCATTGGGTAAGGGGATAAGGGAACATTCTCTCATACTAAAAACAAATATTATTCAGGCCTACCACTTCATTTGTCTTGATGGCTTGTTAATAGTAGAATTGATTGAGGAAAAAAAATGAAGATAGATAGCTTTGGTGGTAGCTTGGGAGTGGTACGGTGGGAGTGGTACGGAATAAGGTTGACAGGGTAATCTTTCATTCAGGCAGATTTTGATGCATCTTATAGCCAGAGCGGAGGACAAACTGTTCCTCTGCCAATGTTTGCTGCTTACCAAATGAGGAGCATCAGAACTCAAGCCTACTTTTCTGCAGCATGCAATGTAGTTAACCAAACAGGATCAGAGTGACGCGTGGCATGTCCAAAGTGTATCAGAATTTTCATGCATGAGAATGTGTTACCCGGTACTCTCAAAGGTTAGTCATGAACAGACTCACTTTGGGCCCGTCACTAGAGAGTTAATTGGCTATTAATGAAGAGATAATACACGATCAAATAGGTGAGAAGTTTTCATGCATGAATGTACATTCATATCATTTACAAAGTCTAGCTGTGAATACACAATCACAACCAACACAAACACTATGGGCCCGTGGCTTTTGAAGTGGATATACTATCACCGACAATTCCTTTCGAATTCCCTGAGTCCACGTAGGAAATTGGTAAGTTATTGCCGAATGACCTAAGCTGAACCGGGAGCAAAGCGTTTTTTTAAGCAGGGTGATAACCCCAGGAACCTCTCTGGCATGCTGGAGATTGCTTTAGACAAACATGGATCTGTCAGGGAACTTTCTTTTTCTTTAAACCCCCCCCCCCCCCCAATTTTAGCTTTTCCTATGTAGTTTCTTTTTTTGACAAGTAACAGGAATTGCAATGGACTGACTTTGGCTGAGGAAATGTGTACTTTTGATAATTGGAGGGAATCGACTGCAGGTTTGGACAAGATTCCATTGTGTATTGAGAGTAGGTAACTCTAAGTGAAAGTGGTAAGAGAGCAACGAGAGAGAGAGAGAGGGGGGGGGGGAGAGAAGTATAATGAACAGCACTGTATCACCTGTTTCCCCGTTGCTAAAAATTGAGTTAGACCACCAAACTGTAAAAGTAGCACTTGAACTTTAAAAAAGTACAAATTTTAAGAAATATGTTTGCACTTTTGTTGTTGTGATGAGCAGCTGATGCTGTAAGGTGAGTTTGATAAATGTGTGTTATCACAAAAACATTGATTTAAAAAGAAAAGTTGCATTGAAGTACATACAATGTATGATACTTGACAAATCTTTTAGCAAGAAATGTTTTTCAAGATAAAAAACAAATAATGTGATGTCTTTGAATATACTTTAAATTTCCCCGAAAGGCAGTGGATAATTGTCCTTGATTAAAAGAGATTGAATAAGGAAGAAAGAAAACAGCAACATAAATGTGTGCAATGGAAGTAATTAAAATCTGTTTGTGTAAATAGAGGCTGCATTTATTGTCTTTCCCATGTTTGAAACATGTTTCAATACCAGCAATCAAAAATGTGTTTGCAGAGGCCTTTCAGATCGCGTGTCTCAAGTTGTTATGTTTATCATCGCTGTTGTGTGAGTCAATTAGTAGGAGGCCTTGTCATTGTGCAGTTTGATCCAGTGAGTGGAGATGTGTAGTTGGCAGTGGTTGGCGTGGGCAGGTCCATGCTATAAACGCATTTCAAAACGACTTTGTGTTTATCATTTCTAGAGAAGCACGTTTCTCACTCAAGTGTGAGTGCGATGGCACTTTTAGCAGCATTTCAGAAACACATTTCTAGCCCCATTATCTTAATTCTACACCAGAAGTGCATATCCTACGAGTATAAACCATGTAGGGTCTGGATGATACAAAGTTGAAATAATTTCAACAAGAGAAATCATACTAATGGCTTTAAAGATATTATCAATTATTATCATTATACTTCAATATGAATAATTGGATGGAGATTTTGCAAATGATATATGATAGAGACCAAAGGGAATTTAGATGCACGCACAGTGATACTAGCAGAACCTTTACTGTACAATGTAACTCCTCCTCTCAAAGCTCATCACTGTCCGTGGCAAAATGAAGGCGATCTTAATATTTTGTTTTGTTTGTTTGTCTCCACACAGTGATTAAAAATCAGTCCATGTCAGCTCTGGTTCATATCGTAATGGTCTCCCGTATATATCCCATACCTGGGCATAGGTCCTACTGTTTTTAATGTGTGTATACATGTAGTCTTAGTCCAAGGATATAGACCTAATATTTGTTCCAAGCTTTTACAATGCCATACACTGTAGATAGTATGTAATGTAACTTAAAAAAAAAAAATAACTTGGGCATATTGATTAAAGTTCTGTCTTCAGAGTTTTTTCTTGTTTTTGGCTTTGAGATTGCCGACATTGTCAGATTTGATCTGTGAGTACATTGCAGGTTATTGCTTTTAGGAGGATTCCTTGAAAGAGACTAAGCCTGTGTTGTTTTTGCAATATTGTTGTCATGCTGAGCCCATTTTGTTCGCATTAAGACATCGCTCGGGGTAGGCGACCCTGGAATACGACTCTCTCTGAAGTTCACTGGGCAGGCGGAGTAGGGTTTCTGCGTACATGGCGGCAGCATGCAAGATTGTACACGTCATTTTTGTGGAGAGCCGAAGCTCAACCCCAAAGATCACTGTCATATATAGCGATTACACTGCTCATCACAGTCTTAGCGTGTGTCATTTATTGTTTCCTGTAACAGATCCCCGAGAATAGGATGAGTCGTCTCTGCATGATGATTCAGGCATTGGTCACAGAAATGTTAATCAGCGCTGGCTGGTATGCACACTACCATCACTCCTGGAAAGAGGCAGTGAGATGCCTCAATTGACATTTCAGTGTTCACCCATACAGTATCAGTTGTCACTCTTTGAACCGATCTTTCACCCTAAAGATACAGCAAAAACAAAGTTGTCATGCCACATCTTTTTCTTTTTCTTTTTAATGGCAAGTATAGCGAGGTGCCCGCACCTCGTCAGGGGCCCGAATACCGTCACCCCGCTTAAAATTGTTTTAAGCGCACTAAACAAAAATTTATGCCCGGGACTGTGTTCAGTAAGCTTGAAACTTGGCAGGGCTACCACAACCAAGCAAACTGTGGTGAAAACCGAACGATTTTTCGCGAAAATCTGAAATTTAATCGGAATACGTGTTATAAGTATCACAACTGTCCCCGCACGCATCTTTTACGTGTATGTCTATGGGAGCATCACGGTCATCCGCACACGTCTTTTACGTGCTTTGTCTATGGGAGCGCGGGTGACGAGTTGCGGGCCCCTTCCTTAGCGCGCAACTTTTTCGCATCGTTCGCGTTTGACGACGATAGCAGCAAATTTTCGATATCGATCAGTGAAATTGTGGTTCCATTGGAATTTTCAGCATTTTTCCTGTATGTGAGTTGGATTTCAAAGAATTTCAGTGGCGAAATGTGATTCAAATATGCGCAAACATTAACTATGACGAGGTGCGGGTCACCCAAGTATACAACGTTTATGACCCTTAGAGTCAGATATCGTGTTGACAGATCATATTATTTTTATGACAGGTGAAGTTATTTTTCCATACAACGTATGTGGAAGACTATGGCTTACTCCTAAAAATAAGGGGTATATTTTTAGAATGGTTGCTAAATATGACAGCGTTCTGCTGTTAATAATTACAATTGGCTGAGTGATCATTCCTACAATAGCAAACCCAGATCCTTTGTCCTGTGTTTGTAGTAAAATATGGAGGCAGGGCTCCACTCTAACTTTTATTTTTGGTGGCCCAAAGGCAAACATCTGATCTTTTTTGGTGGCCGGATCAGGCCACCAAATTCTTAATTTCTGAAATTTTGGTGGCCCGACGTGCGTTTTTGGTGGCCCCGGGCCACCGGGCCACCGTTAGTGTCGAGCCCTGGGAGGTTTGGTTGCTTGTAGAAAAGATTATTATTTGGTGTAGCAATGATGCCATGATTCTGTAAAAAAAGTTGAATTCTAGTGAAGAGATAGATAATCTGCCTGGTGTTGCACAATATTGCGACATTTGCATCTGATCATAATAGATTCTTGTTTGGCTGAATCAGGAATGATTCAGAGAGCAAAAAATGTATGTTTTGTCATAAATTTTGAATCGATCATATGTCAGAAGCAGGTTATAGGAGAAAGTGCATTCATCATCGACATCAAAGCTGGCGGCATTCCGCGCAAATGAATAATGCACTGTGTTCAGAATACATACATTGTACATAGTGCCCTTTGTGTGGCCTACATGTATGCTGTGAGAAATGAGAGGGGTCACATTGTGAATACAAAAAGTGCCGTCGCACTCACAGCATGCATGCACATTACGTAGCTTCCTACCCACAGAGCAATGTGGCGTATTGTTTTACTGTTCAATACCATGGCAATACAGCCTGCTGTACTCCCAAACTCTATTGCCTCCAAGCTCTGTAGGCCAGTGCATACCACCATAGGACGGACCCTTTCTTGTCCTTGGGCACTATCATATTATCAAACATAATGGACTTGTTTTGCAATTTGCGTGTGAGTGACATTGTATTATGGTGGGATATATATATTGCAGTCAAGTCTGGCGATTGATGTAAAACTTTAGGATTAAAAGATATGTAGGCCTATACTTCTTAAATGCCAATAAACTGGTATAGTCATTCCAAAATTACAAATACTATTGCCCATCCTTAAGGAGTATATTACTGATGAAGTATCATGGATAGGTACAAATACCACAGTGTAGGTCTATATGCTATCGCTACTTTATTATTTTTTTTTTTTAGATTGATTTTCCACAACATAGGCCTAAATATCAGGCTCTTGATCATCATTTTACAGAACTGAACTCATTGTTCAAATGGAGGAATGATATGACTGTGCTCGTGGGAAATTGTTTGTTATGGATTCCCCCAATATTATTACAACAAACATATCCAAAAGAAAAGAAAAATTGAAAAAGTCTTGTATGAAGGCAAGTGAAAGTGAAAACTTACAATTTACCAGCCAGCTGGTTGCCCCAATGGCTGTCGTGGGTGTGACCGAGTGTGATGCATTGTTCAGTAGGCCCTATGTGTAGAGAAAGTACATTTGTACCAAGGACAGAGAGAACTGGGGCAGACAAACAAAAGGAAAAGTGTTTGTTTCTTACCCATGTTTAGTACTGCAGATTAAAAGAAAGAAAGAAGATATTCTAAAAAAGAAAAGAAAAGAAATGAGGACAGAATGGGGAAAAGGTTACCCTTGTGTTGTTATTTGTGGTGGGGGAAGAATGCACTTTTGCTTCTGCTACATTGCAGGTGTGTCATATATTTTGGGAATCAGGCTTTACAGGACAGGTTTTATACATGTGGTTTACAACAGATTTGTAATTGAGAATTACAGGAACAGTGAGAAATTTAAATAGCAACCCTTTTCAATCAGAAGTTATATCTTACCATACGAGAGACAGTTATGTGTTGTGTTTGTATCATGGGCATCAATGTTTTTGATAAGGTAATACTAAGTTTGCAAGCATCAGTTGCCTTTTGAAATTAGCAGTAATAAGTAAAACCACTGTAGACATGTTTATTGTACCGAACACCCAGAAGACAATTTAATCCCATGCTATAGTACTATTTGACTAGTGGTGTTGCACATGCTCTTCCAAAATAAATCGTCGCTTTCGACACAGGTAAGATTTCACTGAAAATCCTAGAGCCGTAATAGCTCGACAATGCAACAGTTGTAGTTACGTCTACCATGTTTAAATGAAAAGAAAGAAAGAAAGAATATGATGTTTCCAAGTAAACTTAAATTGTTGGATTAATAAAAGTCCCCTGTTGAAAGAGATTGAACCCCATTTTCATTTTGATACACAAGCAGTTAGTGGATTGATACAGTGTATACCATTATGAACACACACATGCAGTAGACCTATATACTATTAAAGTTGTTGTTGTTTTTTTTTTTAATCCCTGTGGACAGTTAACAATGTATATATTGAGATTGTCACCAAAAGTGCAACAACTTCAAATCAGATGTTAAATTTTGGTCTGCCGTTGCCAGAAAAAAGAAAATAAAAGGAAAAAGGAAATGTTTTTAATGCATGCAGGGCACCTGCCTGAATCAACAAAGGTACATACACTGCTAGTGTATGGATTCTTTGCAGATGCAGGAGCATGTGTAATGTACTTGCATGTTTAATGTAATCGTAAGGATCTCGCTCGATGTGATATCTGGGAAGGCGTGTGAAACGGCAAATCATTCTTGTTTTGAGTTGACAAAAGGGGTTTCTAATCCCCTCAACCCTGACCTTTGTCTGTAGGTCTTTTCATTACGGCCGACTGCCCATCGATTGTGTTCACTAGATCAGTTACTTCCGCAATGCACACACACTGAAAAATGTCAATACGGGGACACCTCCAAGAGCTGAATGACAGATTTTGAAACTGTAGACAAATATCGACAAATAATGGGCACAATCAAAGCCCCTCCCTTATTGTTCCATATTTCCTCTCACTCGCTCACTGTCGTGCCATTTCATTGTACACAGTTTTTTGCACACGAACAAAACAAATGCTGAGTTGGGTAACAGAAACGGTACTAAGGACCATGTGAGTGTGTTTTTGTGTGTATGTGTGTTTGTATGTCCTACTGGGATATTTTGTAAGTGTGATTTATGTAATTGTCAATTTGTAGGTGCTCAGTGAGTAGTTACAGAATATGTTTTGCAATGTCCACCACAGTTTGCACCCATTTCAGTTCACTCATTGTGCATCATAGCTAGTTCCCTTGGCACAATTCAATATATTGACTCTATCGTTAGTCCCACCCCCTCTTTTTTATGTGTTCTGATCATCCATCAGTGTAGAGACTGTTGTTTCTACAAAGTTTTGTGAGCTCACAAACTTTATTAGCTCGTTGAGGACGAGTCCCGAATTCATACTCGGGCAAGTGTCTATGGGAAATACGCATTGTAGCAAAATCAGCCAGTCCTCAACAGGTTAAATTAAGTTAAATGGATGTATTTGATGCTGGATGAGGTGGTAACTGCTGCCTCCAAAATGAATGGCAAATTACATAACTATCAGTATCTTGCATTCATTTCAACATGAACATACAGTATACATTATCATGTAGTTACACCCTCTTTAATACATTAGGGGTACGAAGTCTTTTACCATACAACGGTATACTTGGCTCTTTATTCTCATTATGGTGATACAAATATTGTATTGAGAATAGAGAGACTGAGGGAGAGAGAGAGAGATGATGTGAGGGGATTAAAGGAAAAAGATGATTTTTGTTGTGATGCATACCAGGGGCCCGTTTCATAAAACTTGTCATCAGTGACAAGTTGTCATAGATGTGACAAGCTACTGAAATCCTTGCATCTGATTGACTGAGAGCAAATTTGTCATAGAAATGTGGCAGTTGTCACTGATGACAAGTTTTATGAAACGGGCCCCAGGTAATTCACAGTAATATCTCTTTTTTTTTTTTTTTGGTCAGAGTGGCTGCAGTGGTTGCAAGTAGGATGAATGGCAGACATACTCTGAAAAATTTCAGTATTTGCCCCCCCCCCCTTCAGTCTCAAAGTGGAAAAGCTATTTTGGGAGTGCTTGTATTGACCTGGCTATGTTGGTCTGCGTAGATCACCTGCAGAAGTAGAAATGGGAAAGGTAGTGATCTGTATCCTTGGGAACGTCCAGGAGATGAAATCAAAATACGGAGTAGATTGCGGAGAAACGAAAACAAGTCATCACCATATTGCTGGCTGTTGACAGGTGAGGGAGAGAGAGGGAGAAAGAACATGGGCTGAATCACAACAGATTTGCGATTGTATATGTATGGGACTAAGGAGCGGGCTAGTCTTCCTCTTCATCGTCATCAAGTGGTTGGCCACCATTTGTGTCCAGCCATCTCTCATAGTGGTAGGGTGAACAAGTTTGCCACTCCTTCCATGGTAAACAAAGTAGGTATCATAAAGTCATAAATCCATACAATCATACTATTGGTCAGTTCATATTCCATGGTTCAAAGGTAACATGTAACATGGCAGGGCTTGACCTGGATAACCTCAAACAAATATGACCTTTTGCAGTAGATGCAGTGATATAGGCCCTATCGATGAACCTGTAGTACTAGGAAAGTATAGTGGCCCATTTTTGAAAGCTATTTGACACTCAAACAAAAATCTGACTTTGATATTCTAGATGTTTATAGTAGAAGCAGAAGAGTAGGAGTAGACTTTGCACCCATCCTAAGTGTACGTTAGGGTCTAGTTTGTGAAGTATAGCTTTTCTACCCTCCTGCTTATTAAAAAATGGAGGGGTGGGGGGGGGGGGGGGCTTGGTCGGTAGAGAAGGGCACTGTGACTTGATTGTACAGTTCCCTGTCAGCAGGCATAAAGTGTAGCATGGATCATAACATTGGGAAATATAATTCATAAACATTTTTACGGGGGAAGGGAGACAGGGGAGGGGAGGGGAATGTGCAGTGTAATACAGTTGTATTAGGCTGTGCTGAAGCATTGATTTGCCCTTGCGTTAGCCCATTTCTGAAGGGATGGGATGGGGTGAGTTCATGCATAGTGTAACATGTATGGGGGGGAGGGGGTGTCGGAGGAGGTGCTGTATATGTCACAGCTGTATCTCATTGTCAGCAGCTGGTAGGAATGTTGAGTACACCATGCCTTCTCCATCATGTCACTGGATATGCCATGAATTGACGTTTGATGGTGCTGACAAAGAATTTCAATATGTAGTAACCCTGTCTATGAAGAGATGAAAAGAAATTGCTAGTTTTTATTTCTCAGTCTTGGAGATTGTGTACCTCATGTGGTATATCATCTCATCTTTTATCCTATAGTTCTCCTGGGAAATCTCCCTGCTCTTCACACTTGTCGGTGTGGATGAAATCAGAAACCTGAAACCGAATCCTGAACGTTGGTCCTGAACCCTGTACATGTATTCATGTCAATATGTGCCATCATTCTTAACAAAGATACACTGTACTGTAGGTCTTACATTATATGGGCAATCCTTTTTCACCATGAAAAGATCCCCTGTTTTTTCTGGATAAATAAATATTGTATGAAAAGAGAAATGTACCTTCTTGGCAAACATGTCAGTAAACCAACTTAAATTACAACAACAACAACAACAAAACCAGCCAATATATGTTATATCTAAATTCTATCATGTATCTTTGAGTAGCTAAGGTTGTTTCTGACAAGTAAAATATTTACAGCATCTGAGGCTTCTTTGACATAGCAACAACTTACCCTTGCAATCTGGATCCAAGGGTTTTATCTGTACTTCTCTCAAGAATAGGCAAACTGCATGCTCTCCTAACTTGGTTCCAAGGGAAAGATATAGGGGCTACCCATGATTTTAAGTTTTCTATGGAAACAGAGTAGGCTATTCGAACACTGTAATAGTGTGAATTTACAGGTGTGTGAACATGTCATTTTGATGCTAATGTTGCACTCATCATTGAATTTACAGTGCTGTCATGGCCACTTGTGCCCATGTAGATGCACCCCTCACCCCTTGTCCTCATGGCCCAAGGTTTTGGGGTTCTTGAAGGCTAGCACTCTCCTGTACCCTAGAAATTTGCCAGGGCTCCCAGCCTACTGCTGACACCAGTCAACCAACACCTGTGAGTGACTCAGGGTGTCAAGTCTATAACCCCTCCCTCTTCCCTCGTCAACAATGGCCTGGGGGTGTAAGGGCTGCCCTCATCCCCTTCCTCCTCCTAATGAAATTGCAGACGTATCAGTCATCTTTTCAATAGACCCTGAAAAATAAACCCCCAACAATAACAGCAACAATATCTTGGACATATGACCAGTGTAGCAATTCTCGTATAATTTCTTTACGCGTTTTTGTCAAATCATGGTGTCTGACGGTTGTTTTCTGACTGTCAAACATTTTTTTTAATCGATGATCATTCTGTTCAATTTGCCATTTTCCATGCCAGTCAGTTTGGAGTTGACAGAATGTATTGATCCATTGTTATATGATATACGATAATACCTTAAAATTTCCCAGGGAAATTGCTATCTGCTGGTCTTGTGATGACCACAAGAGGAAAGGGAGAGGGTGGGTGATTGAAGGGGAAAGACCAAATGGCTGCAAGGCTTGAATTCACCTTTTTTTCTTCAAAACCCCACCTTTATTAGGTTGGCAACAGATCACTGAATTTATAAATCATTATATATTCAGTGCATTCATTGTACCACTGTGTTCATGTGCTTTTATCACTTGCTTATAATAGACTGGTCATGTGCTTGCCCTATCAATGATGCCAAAAAATTGTAAAAATAGCCTTCCAGTAGTTTCTCTTCTTTATGAATGACTTGCTTTAAATAACAGAAGCAATAAGTTTTTTTTGCTACGCTCATCCTGTGGCCACACTATTGTGGCACGAAGACAAACACCATGATCACGTATCAATATTTTGAAAACTGTTCAAGCTATTATTGGTAGCAAAAGGAAGTACTGTACCACTTTCACCATCTCCCTATTTGTGATGCAGCAATTTTCCTGAAAAAAAAACCCAAAAAAACTTTCATTCTGCAAGAACGATATGACCTGTTGATTCTCAGTAGGAAGTAGCTGTAAAACTGCTGGAGTCAATATCATCACGTGAAACGCAATCCACTGTTTACCATCACGCGACATTTTGTCATCCTCCATTTCTTTGAAGTCGGACGATCGTCACCCCTAATGGTACGTTATTGCGTAACTCCTCCGAACGAAATTTGTGCATGCAATTGCGCAATGCCAGACTGCAGTGCTATCCATAAATGTGTGGGACTGTGAGTGTGTGTGTGTGTACGCATCATACACAAACATTGTGACCGCGAGCTGCGGTGATTGGAGGAGAGAGGCCAGAAGATGCTTGGCTCTTTTGGCCTCTCTTCATGCGCATGCGCACTGTGAGTGTGCGTCCATTCGCATCCCTTCGAAAGCTTCGCGTGGCTCGGACAGCCCTTTTATGTAAGACCCATGTGTGTTCGCTGACCCATTGAGCCAGCGCTATTCTCATTCGGTGTCACGACATTTGATACAGAATGGG
This sequence comes from Diadema setosum, assembly GCF_964275005.1. NCBI lineage: Eukaryota > Metazoa > Echinodermata > Echinoidea > Diadematoida > Diadematidae > Diadema > Diadema setosum. The sequence goes on along the minus strand of NC_092692.1, from coordinate 6,811,713 downwards.
GGGAGGCAGCGTGTTGCGTTCGTCTCGTGCCGCACAAACCACTCGCCACGATTGTAAGGCTTTAATTTTGATTGTGCCTTGGTACTTTAAAAGCAACTCTTGCATTGTGAGACTAATAAGACATGAGTTTACTAATTTCTGTTCTAGAGTACAGCATTTTGTATATTTTCTCATGTTCAGACTTTATTGATAATATTAATATCATGAATCTTAAATTGCAGAAAATTTAAATGGCACTTTTCTTTCTTCCTGTTAGAATCATATTTTTCTTTAATTTACATTTCTGTTTTTTGCCTTTGAGTTCCTGTCAACGATAAGTTGCAAGGAGCCCCAAACTCAAAACATTTACAAGTGACATTATTTTTTGTTTCTTTCAAAATGGAATGACGAAATTCATGCGTGAATGAGTAGATTTGCCTCCATGATTGATTTCTTAGTCACTGACACTGTCCTTACTTTCATCTTGGTGAACTTTGCTAAGTTGGGCAATTTTCTAGAGCAGTGAATGAGATACTCGGATAATGACAAACTCTAGTGGTCTTGGCTATGTTATCTTCAGTTGACTTTGAAGAATGTTTCTTTTAACAAGTGGAGATGTTTGAGATATCTAAAAAATCAAAGATTTTTCTATAATTCTTCATGTCCTCTCAACATGGGGAAATCTTATTTGTGCTTTCCGTATCTTGTTGTTCCACATCTTCCACATTCCACAAACCAGGTCAAATTTTCCTGACAGTATTTGCTTTCTCCCTCCCTTTTTTTTTTTTAAAGTTAGGGCAGTGATATTTCCCAAATAATTGCTTATGGCTACACAGACAAAGGCCAAGTATGGGTAAAGCTTGGGTCTAAAGTGTTTCTTTTCACTTCAGTGGGGTCATTTCCGTCGCTAATAACACGCGAACAATAACAAAAATTGTTTGGCCTGTATGACTTGACTGGGCAAGCCAGACTTCACGAAGAGCTAAGTACTGTGTTTGTACGTGTTACAGTCGAGTCGGAGGGAAAGAGGTGTGTGATGTCTTTGAGGTCAGTTGCTCCAGCATAGTGGTTTACAAGAACAAACCATCCATGTATGATGATCTCTGAATAAATAGTTGCCAAGGTATCGGAGTGTGATACGCCTGACCTCAACGAGAGACTCTTCCGTGAAATAGACCATGTTTGCTCAATGCTGTTTTGGTATAATCTGTTATTAGGCACATATTTGATAGAGTTCAGTTGAAGAGAGAGCTCTCTCAACATGAGTTTAGCTGACTAATAATTTCAAAGGCGTACATGATTAATGTTTATTTCTTGGTGTATCTAGGGAGTGCCATTTGGGTGAATGTTTTGAAAGAGAAAGTTCAAGATGGTCGTTTCCTGTTTTACAATGAATCATTCAGGTCAGGAATGAATCAATGTTTTGGGAAATTTACATTTGTGATTAGTAGATGTCATCTAGAAAAAAAAAAAACCACAGAGCAAAATCTGTGAATGTATAGGGTATGTAAAATGTAAATATAGGTATGCTCAAACCCCTAGACTGTCTAAAGAAGTTTAGCATTGTTCATGATAATAGTAATAAGTTCATAATACCTGATGATGATGATGATGAAAATGATTACAACAGCAGAAATGATAAGTGTTCTTATATATTATTATTATCAATGTCATGTCAGTAGTATAATAATTTTGTGTATCATTATTGTACTGTGTGGTGTCAAAATCACAGTACTAGAGATGTGATGAATGATGAAAAAAAAAAATGAAAGAGAAACTTTAATTTAGAGGCACAGACAAGATAAAATATTATATCCACCAAGGAATTAAAAAAATAGACATTGCCTGAACATTCTGTCCAAAGCCAGAATTTCCCTTTGAAACTTACAGGGCCAAGTGTTCTCACTGGTGCATGTGAGGTGCAGTATGATAAAAGACCTGATAATTCTTGCCTAGGGACAAGACCATTGAAGGCCCATTCACACACAGGAGTTATTGGTTTCTGATTGGCATACATCAGTCAATTTAATTTGCTGTTAATTACACACAGCCAAACAACTCACTTGGCTGCAAGAGAAACATGTTCTATCTCTGAACTGTACGTGTCTAAATAATGGTAGGAGCATTACCTGGGCGTCTTTACCTTAAGCCTTATGTCATGAGATTATTATTCCCCCCCCCCCCCCATATGCATTTGCCAACACATACTGCTCAAGACAATTTATTGTAAGGGTTTGAAAAAAAAGCAAAATGGATTAATTTTGCACTGCGTCGGGGATCACAAAGTTCATGATTTCGTGTCCACATTTAAAGATTATCAGTTAGCAAAAACTGATTTAAAAAAAGCCATCTGTGTATACATGTGTGTGTGAACAAGCCTCGGGATAAAAAGTTACATTGTGGTCAAAGCGTAATGGGCAGTCATGTGATGGATTGAATGCCATAAAAAGACAAAATTGAGTTCGTCCCAGATTCACTGCGCAATATTGTATAGTTCGTACTGATGATGAATAACATCCAGAAATGCCACAAGTCACTGCCTTCATTCATATTTTGAAAGCAGTTAGAGACCTTTCCCGCTCTGTATTGAGGCAGAATAGAAAATCAACTTCATGCCACGCCAGTGACTCACTATCGCAGCAATGCTTGATTTGGAAGTTTAATTGAATTCGCAGATCCCTCATTTGCTGCCTCTGTCGCCGAAATGTCATCAACATATGGTTTCCTGCCATGTCTAAATGAAAAGGACATTAAGGTCTGTTTTGACTGTATAGGCATCACTCATTGCTCAATTTTTGTGGAAGTCGAGACAGTTTTGGGTGTAGTCAAAAGTATTGAGCTGCTAAACATCAGTCCAAGGTTTTTGTTTTTCCTCTAACAGTAGTCAATTTGATATGTGCAAATCACTTTTTATTTAAAGACTACGTTCAAACAAAGTGATTTAATGAATGCATTTCTAAACAAAAGGACAAAGGAGAAATGAAAGGATTTGTTCTTGAAGATTGACTGATCCCTTTCAATAGCAACTGGATCTCGGAAATCCTTCCCCCCTCAAAAAAAAAAGCATTTTGTATATGACTTCAACATTTTGTTTTTCTTCTTGATGAAATCTCTGTCTTTCAATATTGTTTTTATTTGAGTGAGTATCTTGTTTTAATAAATTTGTATAAAATGAGTTGTGATCCCCTCAAAATAACTTGTCCTCCTTTGAAATGACCTTGTCAAGGATTTATCTAAGAATGGGCACAATGAAATCAGAGAGATTTGAAGAGTAAGCTATTACAATGTGTCGAAAGCATGAAAATGATGATGTTCCACAAAATGGACATGTTATCGTAAACGACAACATGACAGACTCCTTTTATGTCTTATCGTGAAGATGAAGCAAGGATATGAAAGGAGCAATGCCTCGACTTGGATGAAGGAAAAACGGATTAAAATTTATAAAAACCAGGGACGACTTACCTCCGCTTCTTCATTTAATATACTGTTATCCTGTGGATCCATCTTGATTCTTCCCTGCAGAAAGAGCAGGGAGGTACAACACACTGCGAACCCTTCCTCCTCCTCCTCCCCCCCCCCACCCCCCATCCTCCATGTCCTGCCCAGTAAGGGGTGATCTCGTAAAGGATGTGGAACGGATAGTTAATGGCACCAATCATGACACATCTAAATCTCATTTAAAGGTGAACCTAGCCAGTGTCATGCACGACTTGACAAGTGGATCATTTTTTTTTTTTTGCCCTCTCTACTGTGTTGTTTTTCATTTTCTTTAAATGCTAGGCTGCAAATTGAATTGTTAAAAAAAAAAAAAAAGAGGGGTGGAGGGGAGGGGGCTGTCATCTCGGGGATGGAGCGGGGGCGATGCAGCGAAGGACATGAATGCGTGATTCCCCAAGATACAGCCCATGATTGGACGGCTTAGCCGGTAGATTTCCCCAATCGTCATCCTGTTAGGGAGTATCATCTCACTTTTCCCCTCTTTGCTTTGCTAGCTAATGGGGCGCACTGGTCTGATCTGAGCGGCCTTAAAGGTGCAAAGAAGTAGGGTTCTTTGCGTAGAAATGCAAGTTTTCTTGTGCGAAAATGACCACAAATTAGCTCAAAATGGTAGTTTATAGTGTTAAGTCTCAAAATGGATTCATGATGATTACTAATAATCATGATTTCTTTATTTTGCAGTGATTTGGAAGATGCTATTTGTGCTTAAAGGCATAATTTACCATTTGCAGATGATACAAAAACCCAACATAAGTGCTTTGAAATAGTTCTAAAATGTGAGTTAGGGGTAGAAACAACCACTGTAAAAATTTGAATCCGTATAATCGATGTTAAGTATTGTTAAATACACAAAATGCGAACAATAGCTATAATAAGAATGCTTCCAGACTAAACCGTATACAGTTATGGTTTATTGAGAAAAATGCTGATATCTTCTCATATTTTAGGCTTTATTGCACAAATTTTATATGGTAGGATGTTTTGTGATACAACAGACCTACACATATGCATCAAATGTGATATCTTGAACATTTTTGAAATCACTGCTCCCAAAGGTAAACTGGACCTTTAAACTAAAATGAAAAGGGATATCAATTGATTGTCTTGTTTTCTACTAAGATTTCAAGGCTGTGTCTATGAAAAAAAAAAATCCTGAAACTTTCAAAATCTTAGGTCACTTTTCATGTGTGCTCTTGTGTCTTTGTGCGGAATTTTATCATCGTTAAGTGAGAGGAAGATACATATCTGTATCAACACACTAGTGCCTTGAAATGAGCATCAGAGGTGAAGGATTAGCTCCTAGTTGTGTCTCTAGACTGGAGTAGATATTTTTGTTTTGTTTGTTTGTTTCTTTGTGCTGCCACAGCCTATTTCTTTACTCATCATAAGAGCCAAAAATCATCCACATGAGTCATGAGATATGCTGGTTGTATGCTGAAGTGCCTCTAGGGGTTTCTCTATCTTGAGAGCATCAACCTTCAAATTCAGTGGCATCTGGTTCAATGTTGCCATGACAACAGCTGTACCTAAGTCATTCCACACTGCCCTTTATCATGAGGTAAAGGTGATGCCGGTTTCTTTAAACTTGTTCAGAGTGCTCTGCTGTGATTTTTAGGTATGAGAGGGCGTAACTGTAGAGACAGAGATGTTTTTCAGCTCAACTGTGTGTACTCCTGGAGGAAGGGGTGTGTCCAGAGAGAATGAAGACATCACTCCTCACCTCTCAGTAAATCCCACACCTTCCCTGTGAAAGGCAATGCGCCATTGATGTATGGTAGGCACCTAAAGGGCTTTTTACACTTGTAAATTTTTGCTTAGTCCCGTACCAACAGTGGGGCTAAGGGGGGGCCTTAGCCCCACCGTTGGTACGGGACTATCCTTAGCCCACTTTCTGTTTACACTCGTTTTTGCCAAAGTCGGCTAGCCCCACCGATAATCCCGTACTATCTGGCCCTGCAAAATAGCAGGGTTAGAACCGCAATTGCGATGCCAAGCAAGTGAGTGTAAACAGAACGAGAAAATAATCCGGGGCTAAGCGACGGAGACGAAATCCGACCCCCAGTGACCAATCAGAAACGAGGTAATCAAGTGCTGCCGGTGCGTGCGTGTACGTGTACAGTGCACAGCGTAATCATGAGTATTCATGTGGTTTGGAAAGTCCGGGGCTAAGAAATACGAGTGTAAAAAGGTCAGTTTTCTCCTTAGCCCCGGACAAGAGATAGTACGGGACTAATTGGCCAGTGTAAAAAGCTGAAAAAATTTGTACGGGACTAATGATAGTCCTGAGTCAGAGAAAGTCCGGGGTTACGAAACACAAGTGTAAAAAGGGCTTATCTGGTATGGCCAGCAAGAATCATATTGGTTATCATGGCTATGATGAGTCATCTTACCCACAGAAATCCAAAAATGAAATAATAGCTGTAATTCTTAAGTGGGACTTAATAAATTACTTCCTATAAACATATAAAGCACACATACACATATACATTGTACACTTGTACAAGTCAAGTTACGGTATATGTTCTCAGATGAAATCTGCTGACAAGCATTTGAAGCATGAAGTTCAGGTATTAAGTGCATCTGAACAGTTCCATGAAATTTTGAAAAAAAAAAAGATACATTGGTTCAGACAAAACAGTCATTCTGAATGAAATTCAGCTACCTAGTAATTCAAATGCTGTAGAAGACCACAAACTACCACTGAATTTCCCTTTAATGTGAGAGAAATTTAATCAAGTTCACCAGTAGGTAGGTGTAGTTTCTTCATACTTGCAGTCTGCTGTAGACTCTTTCTCAGAAAGGCAAATGGGTTTAGCAGGTTGTGGAGAGATGGAAAGGTTGCCCATTCACACCAGCAAATATCATGCGCTCCATGACTGCTTGCTGCATTAGTGCGCGACTGCAGTTATTAATTTACCTCATGTTAAGCTGTCAACTTACGCAGGCATCTGACAGTAGTATTTTTTCCTCTCCCCCCCCCCCCATCAAATAAAAAAACAGATGAGGATGTCTGTATAGTGAAGAAATGGGTGAGTCCTGTCTATGGAGATAGTGACAAACGCTTGCGGGATAAATCATGTGTACTACAATTGAATCTTGAGGCTGTTTATTCCTGTTTACTAATTTTTTCTGAGGAGAAAGTGTTCAATTCTTCGTAGACATATTCTAATGACTTCTTGCAAGGAAGATTTAACTTCAACTTTATTTTCATTCTGTAAAATGAGATGTAAACATCCTAAACGCTCAATATGATTTGACTTGCGAAAATATACTCCCAGTTTACAAATGAACCATACAGTGTCTGTCTTGTGTGCTGGAATTGTGTGGGTAGCGAAGTTGGTAGCAGTAGAACATAATGTAATGCATGCATGCTTCTTTTCATACTGCCCTCCAGCCTCATCCCACCCCCCAAACCCAGTATGTTGGGCTCTTGATGACGCGGGAAAGCCATTTTGGGGGTAACACGATCCGCGCTCACACAAAACTGCTGAAGTCTTGGCAAACCTGTCAAATCGCTGAGCGGGCTTGCCGCGATATTGTGTCATTTGCGCCACTACACGGGCGCTCTCCCCCTCCGAGACCTTTTAGTGTTCGGCTATGGGAGCATGTAGTCCGGGGCGGAAGCCAGAGAAGGGAAAGAAAAAACAACAACGACCAAAAGCGTAAAATGGCAACAGCCATGCCTACATTACGCACACCTCTCTCCTGTAAACAGAGACTGAAGAATTGCACCTTTTTCTCTTTTCTCTTTTTTATTTTGACCATGGGAGGGAGAAAGTACTCGTAGGGCATACAGTATGTTTGGTCTTCCCAGAGTTCCTAGCTAGGTTAATGTACTATCTTACAGCAGTCATGGAATGTGTATGTTGTATCTACAGGCCTTTCAGTAGTAGTGATTTTTTTTATTTTGTTTGGAGGGGGGGGGGGGGAGTAGAGATACCTTTATTCTTTTCTTTTCTTGTCAGGAATTAAAAGAAGAAAATAAAAAGGAGGAGATGAATTGTAACTAGATTATCTCAAGGACACACTGTGCCTTTTGTTTACTGAAAAAAAGTCCTTATATGCCCAGTGTGCAGACACACTCTCTCTTTTTTTAAACTCTTTTCATGTATTGTGTATCACATCAAGTGATCTGAATCCTCTGAAGGAAGATCTGTGCCATGTGTACAAATATTGCATCAGAGGGAACCTCCCTTTTAAACTGGAAGACAGAAGTACATTTACCCCAGCAAAGCTGTGATCGGCAGTCTGCATTTTTTTTTTTTTTTGGCCATATCTGAGATCAGTCAATATTGATCCAATAATTCAAGTACAAGTTTGCGGGTGGTATTTCTTAGAAACTCATCTCTTCTTTCGTTTTCCGTCCTCTGCCAGTTGTTGAAATGTTTAAGAGATCAGCTGAGCCTGTGTTTACTCCTTGTGACTTGGGTTATATTTTTCCACGTGTTTTACGTGCTGAACTAAACATTTGCATGGAGAGGACCACAGGAACATTGTGGAAATCAGGCCGACATCAATATTTTGATTTGATCACGATCGGCACGGTGAACCACAATGAACCACTGTGGAGTCAGTGGTGGTTTGAAACCCAATAACCTTGAAAGACCTTTCAGAATATATGTGGGACAGGAGTGGGAATGGTCATATAGTTGCCCTTGCGATGTCAGAATGTATTGCATTTCTGTAAATGGCCATTTTAATCAAACAAAATGTATCAATTTGTATTAGAAATATCTCTCTCTGTTCTGTTCTTTTCTTGTTCAGCAATATCTTACGAGATTTGTCGATTGTGATCATTCAGCTCAGGTTAGCAATGGTTATGTGCCGTCGTCATGAAGGTCACATTCTAGTATTTCATAATTATTTTCTTATGTTTAATTATAATAGCTATTGGATACCAGCCCCATAACTGCTTGCGGTGTTGAGACCCTCAGATTAAGCTCTCGTTTCCAATCTTATGTCTTGATCTCACAGAAACCCAAGAAGGCGATCCAGTATGGCTACCTGTTTGTGGCACCAGGCATCGACTTTGATAACCCCATGTCAAGAAATCGGGTGAGTTGCACTGATATACAGTAGAACAATATTTCTCAATTCATAGTCATATATGTATCTTTTTTTTTGACATTGTTCTCCATGTTCAATATGAATCAAACAAGCACATTGTATCAAACACTTTTAGGAGCAAACAAGCTTTGGGTGTCATTCTCCAGTAAGATTATGTAATCAGGGGTGCTTATTGTAGAAAATGAAGAGCAGTGATGGTATCAATAACAGATTTGTTTCTTTTCGTGATTGTTTGTGTGCGTGTGTGTTTTTAATGATCTCAGTTCTGTTACTTGCTATGGAAAAGAACCCCCCCCCCCCAAAAAAAAAGGACAATATATATATATTTTTTTTCAACAGATTAAGCAGGATTAATGGTTTCTGTGGTATAATGTCCTGTATGACTGATGTAATGGGGACTATATAAAGGGCAACATCTGATGCTTTGAAAAGAACATTGTGACTTTAATCGTGTCTGCTTTTTATGGCGGCTAATCAGACTAATTCATACCTCAAATGTTTGATGATGATTCAAAAGATCAGCTTATCATACCGTTTTCAGAGCATTGCCCGTAGTTATTTAGTGAAGTCTGCAAACTATGTGGAGTTTAATCCCCAATATCCAGTGAAAATCATCCAATACCGAGTGTACATCTTGTATTTCATGACTATGGCCTGTGATACTTGCTGTTCATGAACAGATAAGAGAATGAGGGTGGGTTGGGGAGAGGATGGGGAGGGGAACTCCTACGCACCCAAACAAGCAGGGAGAAAGAAAGATGTTTCTCCTGAGCCTGAACGTGTGTAGATATCACAGACATTATAATCACCATTGATTCATGGTGAGGAGTTGAAGTGTTCATCCACATGTGCATAATCACCTGCGTACATTTCAATCCCAGCTGGATTAATGCCGCTACGTTCTGCGATGACGCACTGAAATGATGTAGGCCGATTATCCCATCTGGTGCAATATGAAGTTTGTGAAAGTCGTGCTTTATCCCCGCCCCCTTCGCTCTTTAAAAAATGAGCCATGTGGCATTTGCTGCACATATGAAAAACATCTTTTCAGGATCAGCGTGTAGGAAAGATATATCATTGGTATGAGTAATGTTGTGAGTCAGGGGAAAATGAATTAACTGAGGGATTGGAATTACTGAAATGCTCTGCAGTACATGAAGTTTGAACAATTTGAAGGTATGTTCAAGAAAAAAGAGGTGCACATATTTTCACATTAAAAAAGAATATTAGCAGTGAGTCGGTGGGAAAATGATCATGGTTAGGAAACATTGTTACAATCTTTTTATGTATTTCACATCATTGCAAAGCTCACCAATGTCTCAGGTCTATCCCCCCCCCCCAAAAAAAAAAAAAGGTTTGCATTTTTCATATCATATCATATCATATCATATATCATATCATATCATATTTCATACTGAATTGATTTTGTAAACTCAGCGCCAACTTCTGAACATATGGTCTACTCTGTTTTGTCCACAAGATCGTGTGAGGCATTAATTATTGAGGTCTTAAAGTTGTTGTCTTTTTTTTAAGTTTTTTTTTTTTAAGTTTTAGTAATTTCTACAGAATTGTGTTTTCAGTTTTATAGCACTAATGCTCTCGCAAGTGCATATGTGTTAAAAACAAATCAGATTGATATCAAAACCCCCACCCACAGCATTATTGCACATTTAGGGTGGTACCTGAAATATTAGCTGCAATTGGTGTATATATCACATCTTTACTTACACAATGTCAAATTTCTGAGTGGATCATGAGACACAGGCTATCGATACATGGGGACTTTTGGTAAATCCCGGAAGTTGACCTGCCCTGAGACATAATATGGATTAGGACAGGTCAGCTCAGGCTACTGAATGCTTGCTTTGCCGTATCCCAGGTTTGGCTTGGATAGCCTTAAAATGACAAGATATCGAAACACTTTGCCGTTATGGAATAAAAACACATCTGTATTATATTTGTGACACAAACATTGTTACATGTATACCTTTGCCAAATATGTTTTGCTTGGTTTGTTTGTTTTCTGTCTATTAGCAATGTTGCTCAAAATGGTTAGGTGGTGATTTGGATCCAAATATTTTTTTTTTAACAATTATTGTTCTGCGTCCAGGATTTTTGCATGGTACAACAGTGAAGTGGGATACAATTCTGGAGCATTTGTTCTCTGAGCGCTTCTGGTTTAAAAATTTTGTTTTCAATCGACAGCCAGTGGGAAGCTACTAAATTCAATGTCTGAATGCTCCTTTCTGTAACTCTGTACAATTCCAAGAAATTTATGCAGTCTGGAAATATTGTTTGATAAATGAGCTCTAGTGTAAGATTATAGAACCCTCCATGTTTATAAATGGCGTTTGGTAACTGGTAACACCCATAGACCTCCTGTTTACTCGAGACCCTAATCTCTTGTCGCTGGCTAAAGGCCAATTTATGATCAAGCAATCAACTCCACAAGGAGATTTAGTCACTGACATTTAAGGCTATATTATATCACGGATCCGCTGTCACATGCATCATGGATACCCCATCAGCCTTGTTCCAAAGATAGTGCATTTTGATTTTCTATCGAAAACGCAATGAAATAAAGATGAGAATAATATTAAAGTGTGATTAGAAAATAGTGGTTAAGTTCTTCAATAAACATAAAGCCTCCTTCTTGACATGAATGTGAATTTGATTACTCATTGATAAAATAATTCATATTTTGTTGAGATATGTAATTGCAAGGGGTGGGCGATATTAAACTGAATTGATCAATATCTCTACATACACTTGTACTTGTTTCTTTAATATTGCAAAGGGTGGGCAATATCAAACTGAATTCATCAAAATCTGTAGGTCCTACATACTTGTTTCTTTATAGGTCATGAACTCTTTCCATTTCATTGAGGTAATTTGGCTAAAAGTTGGTTCAGTTTTGACAGTGCCAGAGTTTATCGCAAATTCTTGGTCTAACTTCACTGTGTATAGTTACTGATGGCATACTATGCACTTGCTATTTTTGTGGTGTTACATTAGGTCAAAGGTCACTTGACAAAGACGTGCATGAAATGGTGGATGGGCTAGGAACTCCCAGCCCGCCATCCAATATTGATTCTGTCCCCATTTCCTCCTCGTCTCTGTTTACAAACATGTGATACTACTCTTAAAGGCCATTGTTCGGAGATTAGGAAATTTTGCCCACTAAATATTACAGAAGTTTCTTGTGTGGTTGACTGTAGATGGAAGATACAGACATGTACAATCTCTGTGAGATGATAGTGTGGATATAAACAAATGAAATCACATATTTATCGTCATTCAAACAAATGCCGTAATGACCAAATGATTGCATTAAAAGAATTACTAGAACCATTTCCTGCAAATTGACATTAGTGTTGGTAGTTGTAGTGTTCATAGCCTTGCAGTAGTAGGCGAAGTGTTATTGATTTAATTCCCATCTCCCAACTGGCTTGATGATGGAATATGATTGTTCCCGCACGAAATAAACAGAAATGTAGAACAGTTGTTAAAGTGACTGAGAGGTTGCATCTGAATTATTGTGCTTTTACACACAGACAAATTAGGAACAACAAATTGCATGCTTTAATTGGATGGGGAGGTCATTAGGTCACTATGGAGGCAATTAGAAGATAGCCCCACTGACCAAATTGGTGATTATAATGGCCATTTTGGGAGATAACCCAGCCATAGCAAGACCTGTTTGTGGCCTGCAGTGGAGATTCTCACACTGGGGCCACAGGCTTGTTTGCGTGTCTTTTTTCTCCTCTCCTTGTTTGACAAGGACAAGGCAAGGCAGATTATCTCACCATCGGCCAGGTACTAATTGACAGTAGACGCAAGAACAAAATTGCAGTGTTTTGCAATAATGTTCATCAGGAAAGTACCATTTTCTTTTGTTTGTTTGTTTTTTCTTTCTGAAAAGCTGAGAAACTAAAAAAAGAGAGATTCTGTTGTGATACAAAGCTTTTACATCTGTTGACATCATTGTATACAAAATTAGTATGTTGTACATACAATTATGCAAGAAAAATATGGGAAATGAAGATATAATGTACCAAGCAATATGTCATGTTGAATATTCACTATTAAAGAAGGCAACATTTCAGAGTAAAGTTTATAGTCAATAATTTGAATGCCGAGGACCATGTTTATAAGCACAGCTTGACTTGGAACATGGCCCTATATATTGTTGCAACATGAAATATTTAAAACTGTTGTGGGACATATGTACATGCGCAAAGGAATGATGCAATGTGGGTACATCTGTTAGTGTTATCATTGTATTGATATTTGATATACACTTTTCAAAAAATCCAACATGTTGGGAAATATAAGGGCCAATTGATAAGTCAGATATATCAAACTCTATCACATTACTACAAGGTGATTTTAAAGAGCCAGCCTGTTTTGAGGATGCTCCACGTCATCCTCTACAGACTCCAGTGACATTTACGGTAAAACGTATAATATATTGCATGTTTTTATTGTTCTGATGTTGGAGAAGGTAACCATGGAGATAAATGCAAAATGCTCTGAAGATTTGACCACATAATTTTGTCAAATGGGAGAGAGATATATATGAAAATATATCCTGCAACAAAAAAAAAAAAAAAAAAATGGCATTGTACTGCTGGAAATTGCTCTTTTCCCACAGCATAGTCACTGAAATATGGAAGAATTCGACAATGTGAGGATGAAACCACAACAGTCATTATGGTATAATTGGACATTTGTCGCAGAAAATAGTATAATTATGTGCCACAATTCATTGAGTCCTCACATCGCCAAAAGTGGTAAATGCATCGAAGGCTGCAGCTTTGTAGCAGATCTTTATCTGATTCATCGCAATTCCTACATTTTTATTTCTCAGTGTCAGGCTAAATCCCAGCTTGTCATTTCTGTAATGACTTTGTCTTTTTCTCTCCTGTATACATGTTGTTGCTCTCCTCCACCACAACATTGCTCATTGCAGTGGGTGAACAAGAATAACTGGGAAAAATTAGTTTGAGAGCAGAATTGATCACCAGGCAGATACTACAAAGGTCACCAGAATACTCTCTCAATTAAGTATCTCCCAGGGATACCATAGCTCCTTTTTAATGTGACCTAAAAATTTGTGAGATGTTGTGCGATAACGGGCGAGTCTGGCATTTAACAATCAGCGCATTGATCCGTATATGAAGATCAAGCCGTAACCCCATAGCACGAACCATGAGTATTCCTCTTCGAAATCACTGCGGGGTTTGTAATTGTGCAGCTGATAAAAATTCAGCTTCTTCTAGAATGAAACGAATCATTGCAGCCAAGTGCAATCTGTATGTTATGTAGGAATAGGTGGTTCAACTTTAAGTGGAATGTTTCAGGGGCACCCAAATTCCATTGAAAGGGATCAACTGGTTGTGAATAATTGGTAATTGGCTCTAATGGTGGTTGTGTTAGATACATCCCGGCCAAGTCTTACTAATTGAGTAGGAGGTGCTTCGTAAGATGATTCATTCTTCCACATCCTGGCTACCAATAATGTATAATTTATGTCCTTAATTTGCCAATCAATACTCCACTATCAAGATGAATGTTAGTATTGTAGCATGCAGGCATCTCCCGGCCCCAATTCCACTGTGCAACCTCCCTGATTTTACAGAGCGAATGCTAGCAGTCTTTGAAATGTGAGCGGAGATGCGTGTTGCACTTTTTGACACAGACAAACAAACAGACAGACTTGTACACATACTCAAGAAAAGCTGATTCATGAGGTCTTCATGTAGGATGCCCAGTTGCCCACCAAACCCCCAATTGTGGCCAATTTGAGGCAGGTATTGTTTACTTCACCATTTTTACTGCACTTCAGGGCTGTCACTTGTGCACCTCACTGCCAGTTAAAAGCAACAAACGGCAGCAAAACAAAATCGAGCAAAATTAGCTCCGCTCAGAATCGCTGGCAGAAGGCCGAGGTTTCCGAAATAGCAGGGCATGAGGCAAGACGAGAGGTTTCACAGAATCTGGACGGCGCAGCCGTAAAATCCTGCTGATCCGCTGGCGATTCTTTTGTATTTGTGACGCGACTGTGAAGGAATCAGAAGAACGATGATGGAAAGAGAAAAAAAAAAAATCAATAGTTTACTGGCTGGATGGGGAGAATTCTTCGCGATAATGGTTAAGCCTATTTCAGTCCATGGCAAAGGCGTCCTAAGTGGTTCTCATTTGTAATTTCCTTGGTTTTGTTTTTCCTGAACTCTGGGTTTTCACTACTAAAAGGTCAACTACATTGTATACAGGCTGATCATGAAGCACAAGAGGGCACGAATTCATGAAGGTGGTACAAATGAAACCATGGTTTAAACCATGGACAAAAACCATGGAGCGCCAAGTGTCGCATGGAATATTTTGTTACGAAATCAGTCATTTCTTCGACGAAATGATTATTTTGAAACGAAATGACAACATTTTGTAACTAAATGAACATTTCATCCATGAAATGATAATTTCCTTGACGAAACGGTCATTTTGTCGACGAAATGACCAATTTCATAACGAAATATTCCATGCGCCACTTGGCGCTCCATGGTTTTTGTCCATGGTTTTTAATTTGTACCACCTTTGTGAATACGGGCCTAGGAGTACACATACTACATGCATAATATACACCGTGTGCATAGGCCTACTGTAGAACCATAAATTTTCCCATGCATGAATTTTTTGTAAATTTTGCAAGGAGCCAAGATTCGCAAAATTAAAATGCTTGCAAAATTTCTTGTCTACACTTGTATGCACTGACTGCCAGTGGCAGTTGGGGAAAATTTTATGCTGCGAACAAGGCTGTCAGCTCCAATTTGCGAAAATTTAATTGCTGCGAATATTTCTGGTTTCACAGTACATGTAGGCCCTATATTATATCAGTTACCAGCAGAGCCGAGATTAGAGTGATAGTGAAATGTGTTGATTACCAAGTGTATGGTGTGTGAGGCACTGTGGTCATACGGAGGAGTATAGGCCATATTTATTGGATTTATGATGGAAGGCAAGATTTTTTATCATTTCTTTTTACTGGACAGGAAGAACATTTCTTAACTTTTTCGTATCATATATCTGTTTCTCTCCTTTCATTTTTTTAAGAGAATTTACATAATATGTGTAGATTACAGTAAAAGGAAAAAAAGATGAAAAAAGTGAAACCAAGCATAGTCCTTGATAAGTCCTTTAATTTCATTTATTTTCTAAATTTGAAATCCTGCACTGGAAGAAAGAAGGAATATGGCGCATGCATGTTCGGAAGTGCTTTGAGCGTCAATGAATGTGGGCAAAGTCAACATCCTTTTGAATTGTGAGGGAAACAAATGCATGTACTTCAAGTTTGTTACATTCGGGAAGTATTTGTTCGATGCTTAATAGCTCTGCAAAAGCAAACACTGTTTCAAACCCAAGTATGCCAAGGTTCTGTCAAAACCACCACGGTTCATGTTCTCGCGTGTCACTGTGGTAAACTTGACTTGTCAGAAAGAAAAGTTTACCGTACGTGTAAAAGCCTTTTGTTCCTCCACTTCCTTTTTCTCGCTAACGAGCTAATTCTCGCCTATTCTTCAGCTGTCAGGCATTTTGTGGTGTCACTTGCAAGATTTCAGAAACATAATATTTACTCATCCTGCGTGACGAATGCCTGGTTGATTTTGTCCCACCTTTTGTTTATTTATTTTCAGTCAGGTGTGGCCGTGGCTGCGCTCGATAGGCCGAGCTCGCAAAAGATGGGCTTGACATGCATTTGACACCAAAGCTTTTCCAGTATACATCGTTGCATCCTTGTGTCGGCATTATACCCAACGACAATCACATTTGACAAGCTATGGGAGCAGCTAAATGAATGGCCTTGGCAAATGTTTAGTGTTATTTTGCTTACGTAGACTGGGTGGATGGAGTTTATACTCTATAGACTTTGCTGGGGCTAAATTTTCATATCATAAGCAATATATTGCCTGTTATTTTTATTTATTTCTCCTTTTTTTTTTGGGGGGGGGGTCTTATATGTTTGTGTTTTTTTTTCCTTGTAATCTGAGAATGAGAGAAGGGAATCTCTGATATCTATGTATGCACAAGACAACTAAAGAAAACTTGCATGAAATCTGTGGACTGCATGAGCTCTTATGCTCTTAAGGTGTGAAATATAACATTATTCCTGGCTGACTACTTAAAAAAAATGATCAGTCATATGTATATATTTAGATTTGAGACTTGGGCACAAATGCATTCAAACAAAAAGCTGGACATTTCAAGATTTTGTGTACAAAATATATGACAAGTTGTTAGGCGATGACATCAATTCACTCATTTGCATAATCCAGATTTATACAGCTGAAATATGAGATTTTTGTCATTTCTTTATATGAAATGAATAAGAAATTGTGAAATTATAACATCAGCAACTTCTGATTTGGGATATTCATAAGGACTGGTCAAGAAGTGTTTTCCGAAAAATGTTGAAATTTCAAAATGTCATAACTTTCTTATTCCTTATCTGATTTTGATCATTCTTGCATTGTTCGCAGGGAATTTTTTTCTCTTTCTTTTGAAATTGATAAATTTTGAAGTGGATTTCTTCTTTAAATACCCAGATGCATGAGGACTCATGGGTGGCCTGACTCATTCGCTGCCCACCATGGTATACTCGAAAACCACGAGTAGCACCCGTCAATGAAAATGTGCATCTAAGCACATATGCCTATCGGTAACAGTCGACGCCATTCAAGCTTCTTCTGCTCTGTGTTGTGCTCACACAGAGGTCAGTGATAGAGCTGTACACGATTCGTTGTCGGGATCCTCGAATATATATCCCGAGTCGTGCCAGCCAGTTGGGCCAGCCTTTCCACTCAATGGTAGCCCCTACACTACTGGGTTTTTAAAGAAAATTTAGATGCAGGCAACAGACTGATCAGAATTCGGACACACTATAGTGCATGAACATTGATTCATAATTTGAGCTCGCAAATGCGTAGTGTATGTGCGCTGCGGTACATTGTTTGATAAAGAAATGTAGAATTTCCTGGTTGATCATCTTTCATTTGGTGCTCTTGTGATCCTTTCTACTCCTTTGAAATACTTTGTTTTCTGAGTTGAGTTTACAAAAAAAAAAAAAATGGTTTGTTACTCCGCCTGTTATGAGCGAGGACAGCTTATCGTGCAATGTTCTCCCAATTCCAATCTGTTTTCATTTCAGCCAATGACGCACTCCCCTCATTTGCCGCTTATTGTGTGGCTTCGCTGCAATTGAGATTTATGCAACTCGAAATAGGTTTGGGCAGGAGCAGTGCAGCCCTGTAATTCCTTTCGTAGTGTATATCCTACGAACGCTGTCTCCTGGCTGCTGGGGGGAAGACAGAAAAGGCTACGTTCTGTTTATAATGGCGGGAATATTTTTAGAAACGGTCACCCGTGTTTACGATGATGAGAAGCCAGAAATAAGCAGAGTTGATGTTTCTGTGTGGGGGGAGGACAAGCTACTTGGGGGAAAAATAAATTTTGTCCCCACCATTCCATTTTGGCATGGACAAGCTATTGCCTCAGTCTTTTCATATATCTGTGTTGACCCAATCCTGACACTGTCAATGGCATGAGTAACTTCAGTCAGTGAAATCCCGAGTCTTGACCAAATATATAAGTTATATTTTGAAAGGAAATTTTCACACATCGTTTCTTTCTCCCTTATGTCATTGTGTTCTCTTTCTGTCCCCCTTTCTTTATAGAAATGCTCTTAAAAAAACAAACAAAAAAACTCTGTCTGATTGCTTCAAATCCAAGTATGTGAGAAAATTAGTGTCCCACCAAAATTATTTATCATCTCCCTCATTTAAAGAACTTCCCATAGGTCAGGTTTGAATTTCTACATCTTGTCACTGCACATTCTCCCATACCTCTTTCAGAGGCTGCGTTTAGGGGGAGGGGGCATAATTGCCTGCCCCTCCATTATTGGGTTTAGTGTTCTGGGCATTTTCAGAGGCTCCTTGCTTCCAATAATCCCTCAGGCGGGGTTCCGATGCCGATGAAAGACGTCATTCTGAAAGTGCAAAAGAGGAAATATTGTAATCTTCTTAATTTTGTTCCCCCACTTTGAATCGTCAGGTTGGCGGATAGATTTCAGAAATCATTCAGCGATTAATGTTGACCTCTTCGCGCACCTCAAGACTGTACCGCATACTGTAATGGAGCAAACATATCAGCTTACTGTCCAAAAAGGGAAAATGTATAAAAAGCAAGCAATGTGTACATGAACCCCGCAGTAATACTAGATGCAAGTGGTCAGCGGAGTCGATTTGAGGTTGGTTTTTCCCTCCGCTGATTTAGGTCATTGATAGTCGAAGATCAGATATCACATGTGACCCCATGCCTCAATAGTAGCTATTCACAGCCCCCCTCCCCATATGCTGATGTTGTGAATTATCCGACCTGAGAGTGCACAAGTATGGAAATAGTAAAAGAAAAAAAAAAAACTGGGTAAAGGGAGTCATAGTCAAAGAGCATTGCCAAATACACCATGTATATTCCCCCCCCCTTACAGTTACTGGTGAAGTATTACATTGAATTGTTGATAGGCGTGATATCAATGTATTCGGGGGTAAATTTTAGATTATCATTGGGAGAAAATTACAAATCCATAAAAGGAATGGCACCGTAATTCATGTTGTACTACCTCGTATGTTCGAGGAATCATAAAAAAACAACAGAAGAACGAAGCAGTTCTACATGTTTGGTTTTTGTGCCATCCACACTGGCAAGGATGCTTTGTAGATCTAATGATCAAGAATATAAAATAGGCCTATTTAATACGACCATATTACATGTCTATCAGACAGGAAAGAAATTATGATGATGTTGCTGTGATTATGCAAAATTAGCCCCTTACATGTCTTCAGATGCCATATTAGAAGGGTGAGATACAACATCTATGTGTATATTTGTGTGGTTTTTCCCTTAATAAAATATGCAACAAATTTCTATGGTATTTGTACTGAATATTTTCCTAAAGTACGTGGCCTCTCTTCGCTGAGTGTTGGTTTACAATGTGATAGTCTTTTACATGATTATGAAGCCATGGTAGAACCAAAACAAATTTGAAGGTGTGCCCTGGAAACTTCATTTGGTCGTTACAAGATACGTCAGGAGAGAATCTTCTAGTCTACCCTAGTCCTTATACGCCAGAGGTAAAACTCTCCTGTCTAAACAAACATCCTCCATGGTAGGTCGGCCAGCGAAATGAGCCGCAATATTTTTCTTATCAAGAAGAGTATGGCCAGGGACTTCCTGATATTGGGTCTGTCGCTATGATTTATGTGACAAACCATAAATCGTGATAGGTTTTGTTCAGGCTGCTGTCAAGGAGACTGTGTGTAGGAGCTTCCTTGGGGAGGGGAGCTTCCTAGAAGCCTAGCTTGGCTTGTCACATTGAACTTCCACTGTCGATGATGGTTTAGGAGTTTGGTGCAGAGTGATGAAGAAGGGGAGAGGGAGGATCCAGGAGTGAGGAGGTAGCCCCATTCCTCAGCACTTGCCCCAGGTAAAAGGGGAGGGGAGGGGGCAAGGGGATTGACTAATGGAGCAGAAGTTCACTCAGTGCTTTTTCCAGATAGTAGCCCTCCTTTGCACTTAACTTTCCGAATTGCGTGCTGTCAGCACACAACATTTAAAACAAGCTAAAAAAAGAAAATCTATCTATCATTGCTCAAAGTGTCTAATGTTGTGAAGTGCCTGCCTTCTTCTTTCCAATCCAAAGGTTTGTTCTTCCCTGAGAAGAGCATATCATAATATTAACCATATCATGGCAAACTGCTATGAGACTTCAGATTGAAGGCCCGCTTACATTCCCTCCAAATTAATGGTTTTAAAAAGTCAGTATTTGCAGCTCAACGCAAAAAACTGATAATTCTTTTGCCATGCAAAAGTCAATCCATCTTGATATTCATGTTTAATCCCCATGATAATTTGCTTTGTGCAGGGTACATGGACAGTTGTATGTCGGTGTATGTGTGAATGCTACAAAAAACGACAAAAAAACAAAACAAAAACACCTTAAATTCTTGAATCCCACAGGGGTACCTGAGGTCACACTCTGGTCATTGTTTAAGCTTGTGCAGTTTGGAGACTTCAGATGCTTTGCGTGCAGCCAAATCAGTATGATTATTATCATTATTATCATTTTTTATTTTTTATATTTTTTTTTGGCCATGTGTCAATGGCAGTCAAGAAAATTGTTCTGTCCTGTGCAATCCAAACACTGATTACACTTTGGTGTCAGTGAGCTGGGAGCGATGTGATTAGCTGTACATAGAACAGAGGAAATTTCATGGAAATATGGAAGGTTCTCCAAGCAAGGGAACATGAAATCTCCGCCTACCAATAAAACACCATATTCACTAGTATCTCGGAAGTATTGAACACAGATAAGGACGTATTAGCAGCAATGATTGTGTTATTGTCATAGCATGAACTTCCGTCATCTTCCACAGGATTTCAATGTCTAAACATTGCCAGAGAATCGGTGATTTATTGATGGTCCATTGTAATCTACTACGTATAGGGAGTAATCATTTCAGCCTTGGCTATCTCAATCTGCTTAAAAATTTCTGTGTTTGTGAGCAACGACTTTATTCCAGTGTATCGTATCATATCCATATCTCAATGTATCATAACAGGAGAAAAGGAGGAGGAAGAGGAAGAGAAGGAAGTATATGTAGTTGTCGACATTTTGAATTCGTAAGGAATGATTTAAAGTCTGTAAATCTCCTGAAACATTGAACAGCTCAGGAATTTTTTGCTTCTTGTATGATGTATCATTTTACATTTCTTATCCCTTAAAAATTGAAAACATGTGAAAATCATCCTTACTGGGTCGATTGCGATCGATCACTCGCACAAAACTTTCTGCTTTTAGTTACAATATTCCCCCTCAGTGGTGCTCATCATGTCCAATATTTGTGTTATCATCCCTTCCGTTTTTGACATGGTACTTCCTTCATCTGCTTCCCAATGAAATTCAAAAGCGTTTTCTGTTAATCTCTCTTTCCTCTTACCAATGAGAATTAGTCTGGAAACCAAACATGGTAACTCCAGCAAAAGTTCTCAGTGAAGAATCTGACTGTGTTTTCCTCCAAACTCGCCATTTTGGATCAATGTGTTTGATGTCACTATCTAACCCTGATAAAAAGATGGGTGTACCTTATGAGATGTCTAGTTTTGTGATATAACCCCCCCCCCCCATAACAATCACAATGAAGGGGGGGGGGGGCAGAATGGGAATGACCCAAGCAAATGCCAAACCAATAGCCCCCCCCCCCCCAATGTCACTAAACTTTTTAAAAACTACGTCACACCGCAGACCGTATGTTCTGATGTTTAGGACTTTCGTCATATTTTTTCCTGCATGGTGACTCCATCTGCACTCAGATTTTTTGTGCCTCATTCTTGGTCAAGTCTCTGATGGGTGTGGGGGGGGGGGGGGGGTGAGGGGATGAGGGGGGAAGGGGGCTTTGAGCAGGAAGACAAGGTCTCGGCTAGCCGCCTGAAGCCATAGCTCAAACTTTATGCGAAGGGACATTGCAACCTTTTTCCACCAAGAATGTAGTAAGTTCACATCTGTTAACAAAAGACACAAGTAGCAAATAATAACTAACAGATAAGATACCCACTGAAACTTTGTAGGGATGTGTGTGTGTGTGTGTGTGTGTGTGTGTGTGTGTGTGTGTGAGTGTGTGTGTGTGTGTGTGTGTGTGTGTGTGTGTGTGTGTGTTAGTGAGTCAGAGGGGGGGGGAGGGGGTTTATAGGGAGAGGAAAAGAGAGAGAGAGAAACAAAGAGAAAAAGAGATCAATGTACACTGTGCCTCTAGTACAAGTTCAAGGGAACACAATCATTAAAGCGTTTGTAACATTCCTTGTGGATTGTTTCGTTTGGGTTGTTTTTGTGTCAGCAAGGTATGAATAATCTGGGAAAATATGCCAAGAATTATGTACCCTTTCTGAAATCATTATATCGAATGTGAGTCAAGTCAAGAAGCATGTTCTCTGTGTAACAGGTAAACACACCTGAAACAACTATCCCACATAAAGACTTAACTCTATTTAAGAAAAGAATCAAAACATAATGTGATTATTGGTCACATCAGCGATTTAGGGACTGAATCCATTACAGAGATCTCTATACAAGATATACCATGTATGTGGTGTAGATGCGCTTTGATCAACGTCTGTAATCTGTATGTGGCTGTCTCTGGATGGGGTTTTGCCTCTTCCACGTTTTTTGACTGGTGGCTTCAGTATGGCCACCAATTCAGGGTGGTTCTGACGTCAACTGGGAGGTAAGCAACGGGAGCAGATTATGCCCAGGAATGCTCTACTTTGGGCCTTTTTTCCAACACTCCCGGAGTTTACAAGCACTTCAATGTATTCTCTCGAAAGGGGGAAAGAAAATCATAGTGGAAAAGAAAGAAGGGGAGAGAGAGAGAGAGAGAGTGAGAAAGGTGGTCGAGGCCTCGGGGAGGCCTGACAATAGGAAGAAGGGGGATAAAACCCCGTTCATTCTCTTCCCAACCATTGTGCCTCGCCTCGATGACAATAAAAGAACTTCAAAACATTGCATAAATCCCTTTCCGTATTCTCGGTTGGGTCTTAGGGGTATGGGAGGCCTGGAGTGTCCATAATAAGGAATGTGTGAGTGAAATTTCCTCCACCTAGCACGCAGGGGTGTGGAAGACTAGAGAGAACTGCTTTTCACTGGCATCAAAACGGTGGCACTTGACAAGGCCTTTCAAGCTTTGAATGTTTTCCTTTTCTGATTTTGATCCCGGAATAAAACATTCCGACCTATTTATCCCCACACGCCTCCCAACCCCGACCAAACTGTCTTTTCTGCGTGACTTGAAAATACTCGGCTGTGTTCTGTGTGTCCATATAGACTTGTCTCAAGTAGGATGTTTGTGTCTCGCGCGAGCTGCGATGAAATCTCTATGGACACAAAGGGTACACAACATGCTTCCCTTTTGGCAAAGTGCAAGGAGACATTTGCTGCAAAAAACAGAAATCACTGTTGTCCTTGAAATTGAAAGTTGTGCCACTGTCAGGATTGGGGCACATTCTTTCTCTCTTTCTACTCACAACCCCCCCCCCCCCCCCCTCCCCATTCTCCAGTACCAGAATGTCGAGCTTCTGGTTGTATGAAATGCGGAATCCACTTTTCACAGTCGGGGTGTCTGTTGGATTTGCAGTACAACAAGGAAAGATGCTGTAGGATGAATGCAAAGCTGCTGAGAGTCCCTCATTCTGCTTGAGGCTCCGTATCAAAAAGCAAAACGAAAAAAAAAAGCACAAAGACAACAACAACAACAAGACTGTCTCTTCATCTTCCAGGTAGAAGAATGTAATATTCTCCTTGATTTGGAATTACTGGGAAAGATTTTACCCTTTACGATGAGATACATGTATTGAATGCACATACCATCCAGATTGCCGAGTGAAGGCTTGCTGATTTTGTTGTGTTGATATTAAGAGCCTGTGACCAATCCCTACCCCTCTCCCATTTTCCCTCTAATGTGCAAGGTTTCATGATGAAATCACGTGTAAACTGTATGCATGATTCAACCTGTTGATATACCTGTAGCCAACAGCCATTTTCTCAGCTGTTACTTGCTGTTGAAAGTTGTCATGTTTACATCTGCCGTGTAAATTCACACTTGCTTACATCGTTTGTTGCTATATTGGGCAAACTTCTTAATAAAGGGGTTAGACTGTTGGAAGGGTTATCATCGGGGTTAATTACAAATGTCATGGTACTATACAAAACACAATGAGATTTTGATGCATCAAGTGAGTCGTTCTGTCGTCAAGCAGCTCGTGGGGGCTTGCACCCCTGTGCACATTCCCAAGCCCTGGGGCCCCTACTCCTCTAGTCCTCACACGGCGTGACCGGTATGGTAGATGCCGTTCCGTTTGGCGTGTCATTACTTAAGAGACTCCGAAACCCTGTCCTTGATCAGATTTTGTTGTTTTGTTGTTGTTGTTGTTGTTGTCATCAGTTGCAGACCATAACAAAAGAATTTGGAGGTTCCGTGTTTTTTGTTTTTATTTTTGTTCTTCTTTTTTCAAGCAGCATTTTTTGTTTTCCTCGTTTTGTTTTTGTTTTTGGGTTCACCAGTAGTCTTTGTTGTTGCTCACTGGCTTGATACAGGCAGCAGTGGGGCCGGCTAGGTTTGCATGATCAGTGTAGAATGACGTTCTTCCTTTACCAAACATTGTGTAAACGTCTCCTGTGACGTGTTGTCATACTGTGAATACATGCATACTGCGTCATTTTCTTTGTATGTTTTAATATGGACTTGTGATTTGGTAAAGATGATAACAGTAATGGAAATGATAAAGAAGGATTTATAATTCGTCTGTTGAGAATGAGAAGGGCGTTAAGTTGTCTTGAACACTATGGGTGTAGTGACAACTTAACGCCCTTATCATCCTCAACCGATGAATTTCAAAACGAGTGGAGTTCATATTGACATGTTGGTAGTGGTTAAAGTATTGATGGTATGAGCAATCACAGCATTTGATGCTAGTTATATTTATAAGAGAAAGTTTATATCAGGTGATATCAAATATAAAAAAAAAAAAAAACAACGTTGGATCTTGTAGATGTTCAGCGTGAAGAGCAAGATAAGAAATGAAATGTGATATGCAGAATAGCTTCACACTGTAACTTTATCAATTTTTCCAGTGTTACAAATGTAGTTTATGAATAAGTATATTTTGACGACCCTGCCAGATTCTCAGCCTACACCAGTTGTGAGAGCTTGTTGTGTTGATATCACACCTTAGTGTTCAAAGGTCATCCGCAACTGTCGTGCGTGTAGTTCTCGTTATCATGGTGTCTGTGAATGATGCTCTCATATTCGATATTAATCATGACTTGAACATGTGCAGCATCAGCTCATTGAAGGATTCTTCCATGCGATGAGATCATACCAATGTTTATCTTGAAAAATAATCCAAACATACTTCACGTTGATATGTGATATGTGAGTCTGTTGCCTGAGACAACATACAGTAAGATTAATAACAATTGTAATAATTGGGACAGTGTGATTGTCATGCTACTACTACTGTTAATACTACTATTGTATATTGTACAAATTGCAGTGATAATGATATGAATCCAAATTGTAATAATATTGCTAATGAGAATAAGTTGGTGGTGGAGCAGTACTTGAGGCAATGCAGTGACACACTTAGAATAAACAGAATGTTATTCTATATGAAAGGATCTATTTTGATTGCTCAGAGGTAGAATAAACAAAATTGAATGTGACAGAAGCAAATGCCTTATAGGATTTGCTGGGTGCAACCACGAATGAAATCCATTTTTTTTCTTTAACAAATGGATCTTCATGTGATTTGTGTCATTGAGTTTTGTGCTACCTGCATTTTAAAGGGACTGTACAGTATTGGTTGAGGTGGGGATTCAGGTTTAAAACATTCCTAAATGAGATAATTTGAGAAACCTCATGAAATATGAAAGAGCATGTAATTTTATGAAGGATTCAATGCTTATTTGATGAAAATTGGTTTTCAAATAGCTGAAATGTCAAAAAAGTGATAATACTGGGATCTCTTTATTTCAACTTGTTTTTGGATATCTCAGCCATTTCAAAAGCGATTTTCATCAAATAAACTTTTGATACTCCCTTAGAATTGCATGCTCTTTGACATCTCATAGAGTGGTTTCTGAATATCTTGCAAAACGTTAGAAGCTAAATCCTCACCTCACCCAGAACTGTTCAGTCCCTTTAAGTTATTTCAGCTGCAGAGAGGATGTGCAAAGTAGAGTTTATCATAAAAATGCTACCTTTCTCTTCCCCTCCATCTCTTAATATCCCCCTCGCTCTCTCTGTCCCTGTTTGACTTTATGGAATGCTTTTTTTGGTGACCCTTAGCTCTCTTGAAGAATAGTAGAAGGGGAAATAGTACAGGTGAGCTTGTACACAACAGTGTCAACAAGCGAATACGGCGTAAATAAATTCAGTCCGACACATAGTTATTGATGTGGTTCAAAAGTTCAGCTGCATTGTCTAGCGAGCGTTCTCTGTGACGATATCGTGGGATGTCTCTGCCGGCGGACATTGTGCTTGTTCACTCAAGCAAGTTGTACCTAGGTAGAAATGCAGTAAAAAAAAAAAAAAAAAAAAAGGCATCCCTACCCCCCCCCCCCCCAAGGAAAGCAGAAAAAAAAAGAAGAATTGCTGCAAATGGAGGTACACATTGAAGAAATGATGGTCCAAAAGTAAGAACGACAAAAATAAATGAACAAGAATGGATCCAGAGGAGAAAAAAAGTGTGGAGGGGAGACTGTAAGAAACATGTGAAGAGGTCAAAGAAAGAAATTGAACGAGCAAATTTAATTGCCGGCATGAGAGCTGTGTACACTGTCTTTCAAAGAGGGTTGAGTGTAACACCACTACGCCTAGAGAGTAATGGCTCCTCCCCCCTCCCCCTTCTCGTAAAAAAAAAAAAAAAAAATAATAAAAGAGTTCACAGGGTGAACATGGTTGGTTTGCCTTTGAGAATGTCAGACTGTGTTTCATAAGCACTTCAGTCTTTATGACTCTAGCCTCTGCACTCTGGTATCTGTGCCTGTATTTATATGGCATTGTGTTACCATGGAGCTACTCCGAATAGTAACTTCATGAATCTTTACCAAAGAACCTCTTCCCGACTAAGAAGCTTGGTTGTTACATTGTCCTAAACATGCTAAAGTTTCATTGTTCTAAACATATTAAAGTTTTACTCTGATGCTGCTGCCATCTTTTTTTTTGGGGGGGGGGGGAGGGGGGAGGATGAGGGGAGAGGGAGACATTTTGTTACACACAAACATAGCACATCTGTTCCAACACTACAAAAGGCTTTGGGAAATTCATTTCCATACAGCATTAGTAAGGTGAATGTTCTGAGCTGCCAGGGTTTCTACCAAATAGACCCTCTACTGAAAATAAACGGACAGAGCTTGTGTTATCATTTATACCTACAGACAGCCAGGTTACACCAAGATGCTTGTGAGAAATTGATCCATTCATGTTTCCTTTATCTATAACTCAATTAGCATGGTATGTATATGTCTGAACATGTTTGCCAACAAGGCCTTTTTGTAAGGTTGAAATCATCAATAGTTTTCATTTGACAGACAGTAGCTACAGTGAGAGCTTTGGAATGCAGCTCCACAGCATGATCAAGTTTTATTTAATGGTTCATGAAACTCAAATGTGATTATTTCAAATGCTGTGCTTTGACTGGCCAGCTCCTTTTAGGATACTTTGACTGCAGATAGCTGAAAAAATGTGTGCAGCTGCTTTCTGCTTTTTCTGCAACTATGGAAGAATATGTGAGCATTATTATCCAGTGCTAGCTCAACCAGAGAGTTTGGAAATAGACTGCGTAACTTTGCTGACACACAGTGTGATAGCATCCTGTATGAGTTCCTTGAATAATATCATGATAGACCAAATATCTAAAATAAGTAGTCAGATATCAATGCACAATTCTGAGTCACAAAACTAATTTTGTGACAATGGCACAGGTTGCTAATGGTTCCTCCTTCCCTTCCCCCCTCCCCCCATCATGTTTTGCTTTGCTTGACATAGCGACAGTGGACCAGTGCCAGGCTACACACTAGTGTCCTACAAAATGCTATTGCTCAAAGCAGGTTTGTTTTAAAGTGCTTGTCACAATATGAAATTCAGAGATGCATCTCAGAGTTTGTATATTATGAAGCTGAAGCTGATCATATCTTTCATAATCACACTGTATACAGTGCTCAGTGTCCCAATTGATTTTGCCTCTTCATTTTAAAGAGAATGTGTTACCTTGGTGTTGTGTGGATCAACAGGAACATATGCATGTGTAACTTTGATAGATATAGAGCCTATATACATGCATAGCCCTATATGAATGTATACATATACAGAGATTGATTATTATATAAATAGATGATGTTTGGAGGAAACCTATTGAGGCACCCACACAAAAGGTAAATATCAAATATAAATTGATGTAAACCAGGCTGTGTACACATATGAAAGGACCAAGTAAACAACTTGTTTCTTTTTTTTTCTTCTATTTTTGTACATGCAAGAAACATTATTGAGACATATGGCTGTCACAGATAACAAGTAGAAATCTGCCCTGTGGAACCAAGTGGAGTTCAATGGTTAACCGTCGGGCAAAGTCCATTTGAACGGGTCATAAATCGACAGTTTGAAAACAACATTCAGTGGTTCCTGTGTGTTTACACCTTTCACATACCTATTCTGTGGAGATAGGCCAGAAGTGTTCAGCTTGTATCTGTTTTGTTAGCCCCTCCACTTCAAATCAGGGGAATTACTGTATGCATCCTCAAAGGCATTACTGCAAAGCAAGAAATATTCACGGCGTGAAATTTTTCAGGAACTGGAGCCGACAGGGGCATCAAATTTTTTTGAATTGCCACTGGCATTCAGTACTATACTGAAAACAAGAACTTTCTTGTGCATTTTATTTTCACAAATCTTTGCTCACAAAATTTGTGAAATTAAAATGCATGCAAAAATTTCTGGTTTCGCGGATATTCTCCCAACATTTGATCCTCAGTGCTATAAAACAAGTCTTTGCTGTTCTCTCTCACTTTTTCATATATTTTTACTCTCACCTTTTCTCACCTTTTTCTCACCCCCCCCCCCCCCCCCCCCCCCGGCTCTCTCCTTCTCTCAGTCTATTCTTTTTCCCTGTTGTACAATCTGTCACTTTCCTCTGCTCTGCTCATCTTCTACTTTATTTTTCTGTCACTCTCGGTCACTAGACCCTTGTCTGATCTCTCGAAAGCACATTTTTTTAATATTTTTTTTTGTTTAATGTCATGAAGTTAGAGATATAGTCTAACCCTCAGACTGTTGTCAAATGTGAGTAGCAGAGCAAGTGCTCAGCTCTGAGTCGACTGTCTGTGCTCTGTTAGCTCTGATTACAATACATCCTAACACATCCTCCTTTGCCCTCGAATGGCGAATGTGGGAGAATTTTCATGCCAAGTCCTCATCGTGTAAGGAATTGGATAAAACCATCATGGGGAAATGTGGGTGAGCTTGGGTTCTGCAAACCCCATTAGCTAAAGGTGCCAATGTAGAAGATGCCCAACTTTTAAGTGTTTGAGTCATCTTAACTTTTTTTCCGAAAAAAAAAGAAAAGAAAAAGATGAAAAGTTCCTGATATCTCATGAAACTTGCAATTGTGTAGCTTAAGTGAAGGCACGTAGTTTCTTGTCACTAAGGTTGCGTTCGAGCGCTCTCCTAATGCGAACTGTACTGTACCGTACCCGCACCAGAGGAGCGCTCGAACGCTCCTAAAGTGTACCGTATCGTACTGTACCGAGCCAAAAGTGGACCACTTCCTGATGTGCTCCAAAAGCATACCAAAAGCGTACCAAAAGTTCACTGTAAAGCATGCGCGTATCATGCGCTTACGTCACAATGCAAAAACATCATTCTCTTTGTTCGGGACAGCTGTAAGTAGTTCAAGCGCCAGGTGGATGACATTCTTCCTTAAAAAATGTGTGACCTTTTCTAAAAATAACTTGTGAGGTATGCTTTCTCGACAGAGAGCTCGAACACTTCAAATCTGGCACAGTTCGGTATGGTACGCTTTGGTTCGCTTCTAGAGTGCTCGAACACACCTACGTTATTTGTTATTTTACTTCTTTACTTTTGTCTGGTATTCAGTGATTGTGTTGTATCCGGTTTAGTGATTTTTCCTTGTAGTGCATTCCATATAATGTAGGCCTACTCCCAATGTGTCTTTGTTCTACATCCTGATCTTTATGTTTTTCTACACAGATACCTTCTCATCTGTTCTGGGAATTTTTCTCAAAGACCCAGTGAATTTAGATGCTCTTTATAATATATAGGTGTAGTTTGTATTTTTTTGTCTTGCTCTAATTTTCAAATTCTTTATTTCTATGTGGTATTCAGTGTTTGTGTTGTATCCTGTATGATGATTTTGCCATTTTGTATTATATGTGCTCCCAATATTTTTTTTTTCCTTTTTAAAATATTTTTTACATCCAGATCTTTGTTTTTCTACTACACTGATATTTCCTCGTCAGTTCCAGGAATTCTTTATTTATTTATTTTTTTCTGCAAAGACCCAATGTATTAGAATGTTATTTATGCAGTTTTTTCTCCCCCCCCCCCCTCAAAAAAAAAGAAGAAAAAAAAAAGAAATTGATTTGGCAATTAGCTTATCGTGATCAAGTCAGGACTCACTCTCCTTTTCTATTCAAATCGGATGTAAATGTAAGGACAGCTGCTTACAACTTCACATGAGGGCTGGATCTCTTGCTAATGGCAAAAAAATGCTCATTGACATTCACTGTAGTATTGGGGGGGGGGGTATTTGTTTTCTCGTAGATTTTACCTCTTGTCAAGAAATTTTATGTTTGTGACAACATTTATTAATCTTACCAAGACCTTAATTTTTGTGATATTTATGGCTAGGATGTGGTATTGTTGCTAGCAGCAATGGCACAGTTAGGCTTGCTTCCAAACCCAACTTCATCCAGCTGTAGTATGCATGAAGTTGATATTAGTATTGTCGCCTCAGATATTTTGTTTGTAATGGGTGTATTTGACATCAACAGCAATATCATAACAGCTACAGTATCATTAACATCAACAATGGGCCAAGCCCTTTGCGCTATAATTTTCTTCTCATATGCAAAGAGGGGTGAACATGCTCTATGTGTGTGTATGCCATGGTGCAGAGGACCCATCTCTGACATTGATGCACCATATTACTACTACTCCACAGCCCAGAGCTGGCCTAGTTTAATAGATAATCACACTAGTAGACCCACCCTGTGGAGAGGTTAACGATCTGTTAATAGGGAGTTTTCGATTGGGTGAACGAGAAGGACGTGCCGCCGAGCGCAACCGTACGTCAAGGCGTCACGTCTGTACGTTGACCCGCTGCTAAAACACATTTCGATTTCGGGCGCCGGCGTCACGTCTCGTGGCGTGTGCAGGAGGCAACCAGGCCCTGTGCCTTGCGTGCATATAAGCGGAATGTGTGACTCGTTTCTGTACTTGTAATATCTATTTTGTCTTTGACTAGATGCGTATCCTGGGAGGAATTATGTGGATTTTAAAACATGATGCATGGTAAGACTACTACTAAGGCAAATGCACTGCTGCATTCGCTAGGCCAAAAGCACCAAAATCAGTTTGCGTACAGCATTACGTGTAAATGCATGTGTGGGACTACGGTAGGCAGTTGCAAAGTGCGAAACAGTGAAAACGGGCAAATAAAGTAGGTACCAGAGGCTGTAGTTTGTATGTCAGCGCTGCTGCTGTGACGTGTCAAGATCATAAGCTTTCATGTAATTAGAATATAAATATTCTCTCGAAAGAAAAAGGAAAACAGGTGAAGTAAGCACGATTTCCCGAGAGTAATCGTGCTCTTTCGCACGATACCCGAGAGGAGTGTGACGTCATAGCAAGGGTGGGTTGAGCGCGGCGCAACCGATTTGGGTGGACGGTGATAACTGGGGTTGACGCGTTCGAAATTTGTGCGATGAGCCGAGGGTCGACACTCGCGCATGCGCAGTACGTAAAAACTACGTCATAACAGGGTGACGCCTGGCTCAACGTGCAAATCGAAAAGTCCCTAATGGATGCCCCAGCCCCCAGACTCGCGGATCCACATTGATTAGCATCGCGACACCACCACATGCAATTCGTAAAACTAATTAGCATCCAGTGCTTGTGGGCCCCTTATAGGCTGGTACCGAGCAACTTGCAAGACAAAGGAAAATTAGCATAATTTTTTTTGGCACATTACTTGTTAGCAAATTCCACCTAGAGCGGGAGTCCTTCATGAATATTCATACCTAATATGGACCTCATATGACTCATCTGCCCTGCCATTGCCAATTTGAACGTAGCACCTTTTTTTTTTTCCCCAAGCTGCCACCCAATATTTTTAGATCGTTTGATTATCTTGTCATGAAAATCTTAAATGCCTTCAGGAGAGCAAGGGTCAACTGGCACATCAAATTAAATTCTCAAATTTTTGGTGGTAGAATCCTTAATGGGACATTCACTGAATCTGCCTGTATTTACAAAAAGGTACTCCTTGGCCAAACCTGACAGTTTTCGCGAAAGTTTTACCCCACAAACGTTTCTGGTTTACAGTAAGTGAGAAACTAATGCAAATGCTAAAATAACGTTCAATCTGCACAAATCATCATAATGGTAACAAGAAATTTGCTTGTCTTGTATTCAAAAAAAAAAAAAAAGTGTGAGAAGCATGTGTTGGCACAGAGGTTAAATATACTTCACCAATTTAGGACTAACTGCTTATAAAAGAGAAACAGGAAGAGGAAAACGGAACAGGGGAAGAACGATGACAGAAGTCTGAAGCGAAATTTAACAACTCTGTTTTCCAAAAATGGAATCAAAGAGAAAGTGAAATGTCAAACCATGAGATGGGAGAGTACTTTAGCCA
Source organism: Diadema setosum (assembly GCF_964275005.1). Lineage (NCBI taxonomy): Eukaryota > Metazoa > Echinodermata > Echinoidea > Diadematoida > Diadematidae > Diadema > Diadema setosum. The sequence goes on along the minus strand of NC_092692.1, from coordinate 6,778,626 downwards.
TGATTTTGAAGAAACATTCTACTGAATATTTCTGTAGGCGAGAGCGTTTCATGACAGCGCTTGCTTCTTGCAACTTTCTCTTTTCATGGTCTATTTTTATTCTATATTGCTCCAGTGAAAGTCGAAGAGAAAGTTCTATGGCCCCTTGGGAGGGTGAGCAAATCAAAATGTGCCAAATGTGGGCAGGTTAGCTGGTGAATCACTGCAGATGAATTTCATGATTCCTTTTTGTGTAACAAGATAGTTCCTTCAAGGAGAGAGTTGTTATGTCGAAATAGCTGGGAAATGTTTTTAAAGGTAGGGAATCCCATTTGCATGCCTTAAATGAAGAGTTGTATAAATACAGTGGTATGTTGAAGAGAGTATCATTTTAGAAACTCCCATAAAGTATTGAAAGTGGAAGGTAACATTTAGTTCATTTTTATTGACCGTTAGATTTTGAACTGAATTTTTCGGGGCTCACCGTAAATTCCAGTACATTACTAGGCTACCTTTGCAGACCCATGCACTGCACGTGTGTCCATCATGTATATTTTGTGAAGAAAGTTCATCAAAACTTACAAACATTTCTATATATACATTCTTGCCACACACTCTATATGTTATTACATCAGCTCTTATACTTTTAGATTTGTGTTTATAGATAAAAAAAATACAGAAGACTGCAACAAAAAGGCTTAAGTGTGGCTGACACACAGAACTACTGAGTAGTTGAGTTTTGTGCATTATTCAAATTGTAGATAACTGTTGACTTTCAAATTTCTCAGCAGTGGCCTAAACAAGTCCCCTGAGGTTCATATTTAATGTTTTGCTGCATTTTGGGAGGTCTGTAAAAGGTATCCCCTACCTTTAAAGCAACAGATCATCAACACATGCTGTAATATTTGCAGCAACACATCAAGCAGAGTTGAGGTGTTATGAGCCAGTATCTCATAAATACCTATCTATGAATGACTTTTTGAGTTTATAGGAATTATCATGTTTCTTGAATGAAATTCTTGACTGGTTTTTGTGCTCGAAAGGACCAACAATACAATCCTCATACAGTATGCATTTTGTATGAAAAAAAAACACACCAAAAGAGACAAACATATTAACCATGATTTGTCCAAGGAGGAGGGTAAACTTATCTTTGACATTGCTAAATATGTCGCATATTGTACAGTAATGGCTGACAGTGCTGGTAGAAGGGGGAACTATACTTCTGTCATAAAACTTTGAAAACACAGACAATATTACATTCACAAAGTCTGTACATATGTATGCAACAATTTATGTGTCTTGTCGTTTGCGTGTGTATTTATCTGTTTATATACATATGTTTGTATGTGTATCAATGTGTGTCTTGGTCATAACGATACACCCTGTACTTTTAAAAGCCACGGTTCCAAGCCATGGTCCTGGATGTACCTGAGATTTGAGGGGTCATTAGCTTCAACCTCAGGAGTTGCCAGCCCATTAACCATCTTTACTATCAATCATTGGTTTTGAAGGAGACAGATTCCTCATCATTGTTCCTTTGCTGTCAATCACCTAATACCACAACTGATCCAGTTTCACTGTCTGTCAGCAGATTTTTAAAGAGACGACATCGACAACAAAGACTGTCCCTTGCTTGTCCTTTCGTTTTTCAACAAGGGGGAGTGCAGGTATAGGCTTTGAAGAGGACGTAGATAGATGTGGAAATACTTGTGGTTTTATTCAGACCCCCAGCTCATATGAAACTGCCATCACTGCAATAAGAATGCCCCCCAATGAAAACATGACCCCAATCCAACTTTTGTGGGAATATTTATTCAAAACCCAAGAAAGCAATGAAAAATCTAGGATAAGGAAATAAGTTGTTGATTGATGTGCTTTTAAATCTGTCTTGTAGTTGGTGCATTAAATTGTGGAAAAAAACCCATGTTCCCTCCCTCCCCCCCCCCCCAAAAAAAAAGAATATAGCAAAACATGAACAAACAGCAAATATCTACCCTACACTTGCCACTGCTACATGTACCTATGTACCAAAACTGATGTCTAGCTTTACTTCAGTGTTTTGTTTTGTTTTGTTTTTGTTTTTAGCTATTAACACGTCTTCTTTCCTTTCATTGTTTTTTTCTCTCAGAAATGGCAACGACGATGCTTCATCCTGTACGAAAATGGTGAACTGTGCTACGCTCTGGACTATGACGTAAGTTGAAAGACGTTTCTCTCTTACTATGTGTGCGCTTGTAGAGAACTGTTCTGCTCCAATTTTTACATCACAATGCAGGCGCATGCTTCTGTATCAATTTGGCTACAGATGAGACTGTAGGCGAGTGATTTTTCTTGAGAAGCGCAATGAGCTAGAATTTAGAAGAGTATGGACTCATGATGATTGACATCTATGGAAAGAGTTGCTGGAGTCTTTCATAAACATTTGTAGGTGAATGAAAACACAGCAATTAATTTTATGAATAAGAACAAGGGATCTGACGTATAGACACCACCAGTCAATCTCATATTTCAATAATCATCAACCCTTTGCTCAATGAAATACTACCAGTACTTTGGGCCATCAAAGGTTAACTGCTTCAATTTGGTTGTGCTTTGGATGTGCAAAGCATGGGTGGAAGGGTGTGGATGTTGTATAAAAGCCCAAAATTACTCAAAAGTTTTGATACTGACATGTTCTGATGTATTCTTCTTCTCGATGACTGCCAAAGTTCTTGACTGGTTCACAATAATGCCATGTTTTCCAAAATCGACAATATCATATGGCTTCAGTTAAGGGGGAAAGAGAGAAAAGATATTCAATAAGTTTGCACATAACATTTAATATACGATGCCACAAATGCCTACTATTACAATAGTTTCTTTATCTTTTGATGCCATAAAACGTGTATTTCATGGAAAGGCAAAGGAACTGTGTTACCTAGCATAAATGGATTTTCAACATCTTAAAAAGGAATTTAATCATTGAATTCAGCCTGCTTTGACAGAATGAACTTGCCCCTAAATCTAAAAAAAGATCAAAGACCGAAACTCAATTTTGGTAAAAACAAATGGCGAAAAGAAAACAGAATGGCTTGACAGAGACACTGTGGTATTGTCTTGTCTGAATATTGGATGAAGGGTGCATTTATGAGGCAGAATCATGATCCTAACCGCGTTTGAAACATTTTTTTGGCGATAGATTAACACAACCTTGTTTTCATATGTATTTAGAAATGTTGACCAAAAAAAAAAGGGGCAGTTTGAAACAAATTTGAGGCCGTGACTGCCTTTCTGCGAGTAGATAAACGCATTGTTGTTTTGAAATGCGTTTATATCTCCAAGCTGCCAAAATCAACTTTCAGCTGTTTCCAGTCGCGGAGAAAAGCATGCGCCATTTGTGTTTTTATGCCTCCGCCACGAAGTGGTGCCGGAGGCATTATGTTTTCGGGTTGTCCGTCCGTCCGTACGTACGTCCGTACGTCCGTCCGCTTTCGTTTACGCGATAACTTGAGTAATATTTACTGGAATTTTACCAAACTTGGTCCAAGTGTGAAGTATGATGGGGCAACGATTTGATAAGATTTTGGGTGAAATCGGCTAAAGGTCAAAGGTCAAAGGTCAAGGTCAAATCATGAAATTGTATCCGTTTACGCGATAACTCAAGACTGTATGGAGCAAATTTCACCAAACTTTGTTGGAGGATGATGTATGATGGGACAATTACTTGATTAGTTTTTCAGTGAAATCGGACAGAGGTCAAAGGTCAAAGATCAAGGTCAAATCCTAAAATTTATCTGTTTATGTGATAACTCAAAACTGGATGAAGCAGCTTTCACCAAACTTGGTCCAAGGATGATGTATGATGGAACAATTAGTTGAGTAGATTCTAGTGACATTGACAAGAGGTCAAAAGGTCAAGGTCAAATGCTAAAAATGTTGCTATTTCCCCCATATCTATGCAATGCCCGCAGTTATTTTCTTGAAACTTAGTGTAGACATGTACTACTGCGTAAGGATTCTCCAGAGAGAGTTTCATGTCATAAGGTCAAAGGTCAAAAGGTCAAAGGTTAGGTGAAAATGTTGCAATATCACTTTTCTCGCAAATGGTTCAATGTATCTTCATGGAACATGGTACATATGCATGTTCTGACTGGCAGGGATTATCTAGGGGTCATGGGTCAATAGTCAGGGGTTCAAAGATCAACGTTAGATGTTATTTCGATATTTTGCCAGTTATGTGAAACTGTCATCACACATTGTCAAGACATTGTACTATACACCTATTGGGAGAATCATGCGTTATGGCGGAGGCATCAGTCGCCGTAGCGACATTTCTAGTCTGTCCATTGCTTGTGCGTGAATGGTGAGGCATGTTTGATGGTATGCAGTTGACCTTTACTTCCCGGGTCGAATGGCGCAAAGCAGCTACGCAGTGACAATGCTCAAATCGTGATTATACTGTATGATGGTTTCGATGAAAGTGGCACCCCAAGAATCGGGCTTCAAACCATGTTCGTAGATGCCATTCAAAAATACGTTTTGAAACGGGATTCTCTCTCTCTCTTGAGTTAGATGAATGCAGCCTTAGATATTAACGCATCCTTGATCCGATATTCAGACAAGACAACACGTTTTGTTACCCTCTTTCTCATGGGCGGGTTCACCTGAGGGCCAGACTGCTGGCTTGTATGATCTCTGTTGACATTGTGGGTGCTCCCAGTGTCTCTTCCTTCATCCCCCGATCCCCTCCCCCAACTCCGCCCCTGAGAAGAATAGGAGAGCAGTGCGTAACCCCGATAATGTTCCTTCAGGCATGACCTATCACCATCAGACCATTCACATAACTGTCCAGAATTTGTATTCTGTTGCTCTTACGGAGTGGGAAGTGTAAGTTGTAATATTGTGTTAACTATTGCAATGTAAAATACAGGTTAAAGTGAAATGAACGGGCAAAACCAAAATAACCAACAATTATAATGCGTATAATATTAGCTCTTATGAAAATCCCAATATTGATATCTATATATTTGGATATGTTTGTGGAATATTATTTGTCTTTCATCTGTAAAAGTTGCCTCATAACTTATTTCATAACTTTTAGATACTAGAATTTTTAGAATATCTCTCAATCAAGTGGGAATTATTGTTCAGTTTCCTAACATGGACATGACCTTAAAGATATTCATGTCTTGAAAAATCATGTGTTTTCTTGTGTGGTGATTGTTGTATGTATATCGTACAGTAAATGATGTATTCATAAGTGACAAGAGGTTGTCTTTTTCAGTTTGAATTGTGATGTCTTTGTTTGCTGTTAAAGATTATTAGATGTATGAGGAAATTTTGATGGCATATTATGTTGAATTTAATGATTGTGCCAGTCATTGACTGTATAAGGGCACTATATAAATGATCCAATTGTATTGTATTGTATTGTATTGTATTGTATTGTATTGTATTGTATTGAGCTATAACATTTCCTTGTTCAGTATACTGTGTTTACCGTATAATAGGAATTTTAATGATGTTCATATTCTTCTGATTCTGTGCAACTTATAAAAAAAAAAGATTGATCTGTAACAATGATTTCTAGTGCACTTTATTTAAATGTTATCCACAATTCCTAATTGTTAACTTTTTATGAAAACTCCTAGATGAGCTGGACATATGAGTTTGCATTCATGTATCAGTCATGTGTTAAAGCTATGAACAGTTTACGTTTTAATCATGTTTTACGTAATATCTGTCCACCAGCCCAACACGATACCACAGGGTGTGGTCGACATGTACCAGTGCACCAAGGTCTTTGCTGCGGACAAGCTCACCGGCCACCCCTTCTCCATGGGGGTTGCCACGCCCGACGAGACCACCTACATCCGGGCGGAGACCAGGGAGGAAAAGGACAGGTGGGTTAAAATGGATCCAGACTTCCTTTTGACTTTTTCGTATACATTGAGTAAGAAGTGTGAAGTGTTCTGCAAGAGCACACCACTGCCAGCCAATGGTAGCAACCACTTTCTGATGCAGAATATACCTTGGATCTGAAGATGGCAGCTTTTTTGCCAAAGGAACATGACCTTCACAGGTGATATTTAATGCAGTTTAGAAGATGGGAGCATCATGTTTGTTAACTGTCCCTTATTTCATAGCTTGTTCCCCCCCCCCCAAAAAAAAAAAAAAGCAATTCATGGATCAAAGTTTGGTCAACAAAAGAAGTATGACAAGATCATCAGTTTAAAATGCTCTATCAAACGAAAGGACAGAGTTACAAGGGTGGAATAGCCTTTTTTTTTTTTGGAGACAAATGTTATCATTTCTCGACATCAGTATGCAGCGGAGTGCATACATGTTTCGTCTCGGGCATGCCTGGCCTGTGAGGTCAGGCATGTGTCAAGCAGTGAATACCGCCATTGAACCGTGCTGCCTCGTAATGAGCCATCTGATATCTTGGCTAACCAATCCCCCGCCATCTCCTAACTTTTTCTCCTCTCTGTCACTCCCAGATACATTAGCAGTTTGTATTCTGTGCAGGAATGCCAAGTGTTTAAATATCAAAATGAATTTCCCCCAACACCACGACACATGTGATGGCCTATGGAGTGTTTGAATGGAGATCAGAGCTAGCCGTGCTGGAAAGCGGTGCTTGTGACTTGTGGGGTAGTTCCATTCTCTTTCTCTCTCTGCTCTATTTACACATTGAGCTAGCAGAGTCTTCATCATCATATACCTTCCCATCTAAGATGAAAAGTTGCTTTCTCCCCCCCCCCCCCCACCCCGCAGTGATCATGAGTTATGTATTGAGAAAGAGAGAGGGGTTATTTTAGAAACGTGACGAATCACTGTAAAGTTCAATTGGAGACAGTCCGTCAAATAGCCACAAATATCACGCTCTGTGGGCTAATTGCGGCTGGCCTTGATGGTTGTGTCGAACACGGCGTTCCAACGGACAGGATACCCAGGGACTTGTCCTCGGAAGCAACCTCCCAAGTTTGGAGCAATAGGAAGTTATCCATTTCAGCATATCGCGGGGTTGCAGAGTCGCCAATAACAACACCGACAAAGTGTGACTGCAGCCAGTTTATCTGATCCGCTCATCTGTGCGGTTAACTTCGTACCATTCTCAGCAATTCTAGTCACCAACCTGTCGTTTGTGCTACCCCCAATAGACAGTTTATTAATAGTTTCACACACGTCATGAACATCATGTAGGGAATCATAATTCTTTGAAAGAATCGTGCGGAACTTCTGAGCATATGCTGCCAGAATATAGGACACAGCAGTTGCTAATGTACAGAAAAGACAGCTCACAGAATAGATGACTAATGCTTTGCTCATAAATATAGCATATATTTCACAAATATTACAAGGCCCCGGTATGAATTGAGAATAACAGCTGTGTTTTTGTGGTTTTGTTGTCGTTGTTGGAAATTGCTGATTCCCTCATACATGCTTGATTACATAGACTATACATTAAAAGCAAAATTGTGTGAGCTTGCATAAATTGCAATTTGTGTATGCTTAAAGTTTTCAGCAGAGCTTTGGATATAGGGAAATTATACAAACTAGCACAGCCTCAATGCAAGCATCAAAAGTATAGCATTTTTTATGTCTTTTTATATTTTTTTTACAGATGATCATAAAGAAGACTGTAAAATTATCATGTAAAATGGCTCAAGTGAAACTTTGCAGAAAGCTCAGCTATCCAGACACTGAAGGAAGAGGACGAGATCAGGTTTCTGTCTGGTTCTTACGTTTCCCCGTGGTTTCACGTGAAATACGAACTTCGGGCAATGCTGACAATCCTATCTCCTTCGAAATCTCTTTGGCTCTTTCAGTTGGATGGATCGCATCTCGGCTTTCATCCCCCTCCTATGTCTGCATCCTGTACCCCAAGGAAGGTCCTCCGTACCCCATAGATGTCATGCTATACTGCCATTTTTTTTTCTCCTTCATTTTCCCTTTTTTTCCGAGGACGTAGACCTTGAGAGGCGAACTGGGAACGATGCTGATTGAGCGTCTCAATCGGCTTCCCTTGTCAACTGTGGGTGAACCCTCAGGGAGCCGGTGGCACGGCCCCGGTTGCACCCCCTTGTCTGTTAGGGAGTGGTTCGGATGATGTTTTGCTCCCCTTGTGATGATGTGAGTCTGAGACCCAAAGAAACAGTCATGGCTTTGATGTAAAAGAATGACACCTTAAAGATATGGAAAAAAAGAAAGAAGAGATGATATACTGATGCATCATCATGTAATGACCCATTTTCTTTTCCTCCTCCTCCCCAACCCAATTTCTTCCCTTTTATTTTGTTTCTTCCCTCTCATGTTCTGATTCCTTGTTGTCATGACTACAAGAAACGGATGCTCAAAATTTGTCAAACTACAATGTGCAGATGCTCTAGATTCATTATCATCTTTCTGTTTTATCTCATCTTTCTTCTGCTTTCTTTTGATCTCAAGAGATTAAAGATGTTTTCCAAAATCGAATGCTTTGTAGACAGTGTGAGGATAGGATATAAAGGATATGGATCAACATTCTCAGTGTAGCTAATGTTAGAATCTTTGAAGTTATAGTCATTGTTTTCTGTTTCCTTCCATTTCAACATCACTGTAGCATGTACCATCACCATCCTAACATGATCACCACCATCATTATCACTATCACCATCATCATCATCATTATCATCACCATCATCACCATCATCATCACCATCATCACCATTATCATCATCATCATCATCATCTTCATCACCATTATCACCATCATCGTCATCACCATCTTGTAATCAGCAACAATATAACAAAATAGCAACATTGTTGTGATAAGAATTATTACTCTCATTCCTACCGTCATTCCAAGGTGACTTCAAACAAATATTCTCTTACCCGCTAGTGTCACTAGGTACATCTGTATGTGTCACTAGGTATTGTAGATGTCTATATCCTCATGTATTTAGGGCGGAACACGATGGTATCTGCCCCCTATTGTTGCTTCAATACACTGTGGCCTTTTCATTGCATCGACTCTTATGTCATACCCATTGTGTTCTTTGTAACATTTGCCAGGAGGCTTTTTTTTTTACGTAACTCATCCTCACTCCACAATTGTGCCCCATGTTCCAATTCTCTGTATTATTGCTGCTCTGCTGTATCCATGAATAGCCCTTTGATTTTGTCTTATTTTTTTTTTTTTTTTTGGGGGGGGGGGCATTGAGAAGATGATAGTCATGGTGGGGTTTTTTTGTCATGTAGGCCTGCCTGACTGAAAACTCAAGAGAATATTTGCCACTGACGTGGTTTTGTCTGATAACTCCATATTGCATCAATCCAGCACGGATGGATAATGCTGCTACACGAGCAAGAGGGACTGATTACAATATAAGGGCAAGAGGGTTCTTTTGCCCCTTGCCAGACCAGACGCTGTCAGCAGGGTAGAGTCTTACACACCTACTCACCACCAAGACCTCATCCTGGGCCTCAGCTTGAGCCCATGAGCTTGCACTTCCTGCGAGTCCCCTGTACACAGCAGATCAAGTGTCCCTAGACCTTGCAGGGGGAGGGAGATGCTCCCTATCCCCCCTCCCCACTCTCCAGAAGATACTCAAGAGTTTCTGGGAGTTTGACCCCTCCTACCCCTCCCTTTTTCCCTCACCCCCATTCTGACTGATACCGGAGTTATAACTTGAAATCTTTGACCTTCGAGGGGTGCCCACTACTTTTAATATCTGTCTGATTCTTCGCCCCTTCTCTGATATTTTCATGCCACTTCTCTCCCTCTCTCTCTCTCTCTCTCTCTCTCTCTCTCTCTCTCTCTCTCTCTCTCTCTCACTCTCCCTATCCCTCCCTTTACATATCCTGTATCCAACTCTATGTGTATAATTTTCTCAACTTTAAAATAATGATTGATACCAGGGGGTACTTTAACTCACACTTCCTTGCCTATTCAGACTGCCATCAGAAGGTAGCAATGTCGAAGTGCAAGCCTAGACTTACGGCCACTGACCAATTCTTTAAAATATTTGTCGAACTTTGCTTTCTTAGCTGCATGGTGATATCCAAATGGATAATTGAGATTCCTCAGGAATTCAAATGTTTGAAAATTAATTACACTGTGACTGTCCCAATATGTAATTGTGAACAAATGTCTCGTAGTAGTGTATAGTTTTTAATGGAATCAAACTGAAATAATGCGGGATCTGATAATCATTTAAGGTTAAATCCTCCACACCAGCTCCTATTGTAAAGTGCTATCACTCAAGGAACATTTAATGCAAATTTACCATTTCAATGACTTATGTTTTTCTGTTATGTTCCGGGCTAATATGCTTGTGTAGTTTGGTGAACAAATAGCATTGTAGTATGATCTTCAGAGTCACTGTATGATACTTGTGTAGTCATTCGTGTAATTCAGACTGTTGTTGAATTACAAATGCTTGTGACCGTTAACCTGACATAGAAAAAAAAAGAATTATTTAGAGGCAAAAATGTGTGCAACACTTAAAATATTTCACTACGAGGAGAGTATTCATGATGGGGCAAACAATCTCAAGACCCCACAGTGCATTTTCACCTTTGACCCTATCCCTTTAACCGTCACTCACCTGTCTTCATCTGGCTAATTTTGCTGTTCACAGTTGGTACATGACCCTCATCGAGTATCCTGAGATCAACAAGGAGAATGAGAGGCAGAAGAAGAGGAAGCGTGGTGTCTTTCCCATGGTGGGACCCAAGGTGAGAACAAACAAAACAAAACAAAACAGTGCAAAACAAAACAAAACGAACAGACAGATGGACAGACAAATGGACAAGCAGATTTCTGTAAACTTGAAATGTTTGTGTATATTTGTGTGCAGTGTATTAGCAGCAGTGTGTGCTCCATCCTGTTGTGGCCACAGTAGATTAATAGGGAGCTTTAGATTTTGACGCGCAGACGTTTGAGCCGACGCTTACGCTGGACGTTCTCCTCTCCCTGCGTCGTGTGGAAAAGTAGCTTTACATTACGCTGGGACGCAACGTATAAAAAATAAAATCGCGCCCCCATATGATCAGTGCATGAAGAAGCTCTCTACGTTGCAAACTGTGCGGACGTGAAAATAGCCCAGTACGCGTAGTGAAAAACTCAGGCGACGCAAGCTAAAAATAGATTGACTTTACGCGCGCTACTGCGCACGCTCAGAACATGTTTTTTTCCTTTGAACGTCCGCGCGTCTAAAATCTAAAGCTCCCTATTACCCTCCTCCCCCACAGTCCTCCCATCAATTCCTTGCCTCTTCATCCCATGTGTGTGGTTGCCAGGGGAAGAGGTACAGATCAGAAAACCAAGCAGACTGTGATCCTGATGAACACAAACATGTAAAAAATCTGCCATGTTCGCACTGAAATGTTCTCAACATTGGGAGCGTATATTGTGATGCATAGATTATATCCAAATGAATGGGGTGGGGAATAACTTACTGCTTTCATATTTTTGGCCATAGCGATAGTTGGACCATTGCTAACTTCAGCCAAATGTGGTTGATGTGAAATAAGAAATTCCCAGCTTATAATGACACAATTATGCAATATGGGAGAATTGTGTTTCAATCAAACTGCTTTCAAAATGGTCAGTGGTACATTCTGAGACTTACAGCAGCAAGGTTTTGAGGATCACTAGATCTTTTATGGAAAAGCTTATGTTTTTTATCTGCCATTTGAATAATAGAAGATATACGCAGTACCCACTGCATGCTATAAGGATTAGAACCAACACTTGCTGTTGGGCGAAAGCTCGTTGGTCTAGTGGAAATGACGCCTGTCCGGTGATCAGGAGGTCGTAGGTTTGAATCCTGCTCAAGTATACATGCCCATGGTATTTTTATCATGGCTACTACTAAAACACTGATCAATTCAGTGCTTATTTATGTCGATGTAGGGCAATTTGTCAATCAGTTGCGATGTAGAAGATACGTGGCAATATATGCTAGTTTGAAGGTAAAGAAAGAATAGTGATAGAACCAAATCATTAGATGTTGCTCTGTCCTGATTACATTTTTATTATGTTTCATAAATAAGGAAGGTGCTCATTCTGTCAATAGTCCCACATATCTAAACTTGTGCTGGTAATTTCTGTCATACATGCTCATCCATAAGTGTGTTTTTTTTTTTAAATCTTGTGTATCCACTCAAACTTGTTTGGGATCTGAATCTCTGTAATCCACAATATACGAGACTTATAATGCAGCTTTTTAGTGAAATACATTTTCGTTACCAGCGCTGTGATGTTGGCTTTAAATCTGCAACAGCCATAACAGAATGCATTGTGTACGCCACCCTGCACACCATTGCATGATCCCCGGATTGAGAGGAATAATAATCAATTAGGGAAGAATCACAGAGAGTTTAGGGGGATAAAGGCATTGGATGAGATCCAGCGAGGAACCCGCCGGTCTTCCCTTGCCCCTGCACCCTACACCCACCCTCCGTCCCCATCCGTTCCATTTGTGCGTGAGCTAGCGTGCCCTCAGCAAAGTGTCAAGTAGATCAAATGACAGTCTTTGGCAAATCAGATCAGGATTGGTTAACCGTAAAATTGGCTCGATCTTGTCAGTATCTGCGATGGCAAAGAATTATCACGAATGTGTGAATATTTTTCAGAGAGGCGTCAATCACGATTCACATGCAGGACCACGGCAGTAGAAAAGTTGGCGGGGACAATGTTGGTGTTTTTAGGAAATGAGTGGAAGAGTTTCTCATTTTATCATTGTAGAGAAAGCCTTTCTTTAGTCAGGCATGAGCACTGAGCTTATCATTGCACCTGAAATTCAGCAATGATACTCAATGTATTTTAGCTGAACTCAAAAGATATGTTTCAGTTTCATACTGGTCACTCACTCTCTAGCTGCTGTTTGGCCAACTGTTGATGACAAGTTTTTGCAGAAATATCCATTGCTGACAAATCAGGGTGACATGAAGGGTAAAAGTCAGCTTTGTAGCTTTAAAGGCACCAGTCAGTCCAGAGAAGGCACTTGCAAGAATCAAGAAAATGTAACAATTCTCCTGTGCATTCATCTACGGAGTTTTTTTTGGCGCAAGACTTTTGCCATGTTAAAGACCTGGTAGCATGGGGATATGATGGATGGTCCAGTTGAATCTTTCTTCATTGGCTGCCCACCGGCGTTCATTCGAAAACCTCAAATAGCGATTGTCAGAGAATATGCTTCATTGAAGCATACACTCATCTGTAACTTTTGACTCCAGTCAAGATTCTGTGACTATGTGTTTACTTACATATAGATCAGTGGTAAGGCACTACATAATTTGTTGGGATGATTATTTAATATATATGAGCTGAGCCAGCCTCTCTACTCCGTGGTAGCCCCAAATTACTGGGTCTTTAAGACAGCCCCCTTCTTGTCGAGCTATTGTTTTGGAATACCCTCCCACACCCGTGAACAGCTCGTGACACGACTGTTTCGACGCAGGTGAGTCCGATGTTTGCCCTGCTCTCCGTGGGGAATCTGTCAAATAAGATTATCTCGTCATCTTCCCCCATTGGGTGCAGGTGGGAGCTTTCAGCGAGTGGGAGAGAAAAAAAAAAGATAGAAAGAAAGAAAGGAAGAAATGAAGAAATGATCTTAGAATCGTATCTTCATGTGCGCACAACAGACAGGGAAACACACACATACAGACAAACATACTTGGGTTTGAGATGTTAGAAACATGTACCCGTCTCTCTCACTCTCTCTTTCCTATCTATCTATCTATCTATCTATCTATCTATCTATATGTCTATCTATCTATCTATATGTCTATCTATCTATATATCTGTTTATCTTTCTACCTATCTATCTATCTATTTATCTATTTTTATATTTATGTATCTATCTATCTAGTTATCAATCTATTCATCTATCTGTCTATCTATCTATCGACATATCCATTTATCTATCTATCATATATATCTTTTTTTTTTCTCTTTCTCTGTCTCCCATACCCTTTTCTTTGCAGAACCTGAATACTTTAAGATGATAGTGAAGAAATATAAAAGTAATCCAGTACCTGTCAAAAGGGTTTATTGCCAGTTGGTCTAAGCCTGTTTTTTCCCCGAACTCACACTTGTCTTAGTCATCGACTGGATACGCCAAGATTTTTCTAGGCTCTTGCTGAGCCTAAGTAATCCATATCATGACATGATTTTAAGCTCTGCTCCTAATCCCAAACTCTAATAATCCCTTGGTCTTTTTTTTTCAAACTCTGCCAAAAGTGACCATAGGATAAAAGATCAAGTTGCATTATCTTGTGTGAGAAAGCAGGTGGATAGGACACATTTTTCAACATCACAAACACCAGCAAGGCAGGAAACTGAACCTTGGTAATAACTTGTATGAAAGTTTTACATAATTTTTATGCACAAAATTTGGGGCCTGTGATGAGCAGGTACATATCGCTGTTTAGGCATCAAACCTCATATCTAAAAAAATTTCAGATGTTTTGGGGTTGGACAGCTTGGAGTTGAATAGGACATTACTTGATTGTTTATCTGACAATTAATGCAAAAAAAAAAAAAGAAGATCATCTTTACCTAAATTTGAGATACAAAGTCTTGTCACCCCAGCGACAATGTGTATGTAAGTTCAGATGTGCAGAAATGTCATATTTATGTATTACAAACTAGGCTTCAATTACTGTATATGCTATCTATTTCTCGAGTCTAAACTTTCGCGAATCAGGAACTCCCAACGATTTTGTGAGTGGTTAAATTCGCGATCGGGGAGTCCTGTTCTGAACGGAGAAGTGTACATGCGTACGTCACATTCACATCGAGATGAGAGTCAATATTTTCGTGCGTCTTTTATTACGCGAATAGCACCTGACTTGTAAAATTGGCGAAAATAAAAACCTCGCGAAATATTCGGCGTATACAGTATTGATATAAGAGACTTAATAGTATTTGGTCTTCGGTAGTGCTCCAAAGTAGGACAAACACAAGTTTAGAACTGTAAAGGTACATGGTAGAAACTGCTGTAACAACCACTTGAATTGATACCCTTTTCAAGCAGAGTTAGAAGGAGATAGTGTTGCATCAGGCTCCGTCACGCACTACTGCATGTTACCCTGTGAGGCTTCAGTGGCGAACGAGAGTGTGAAAAAGGGCAGTTTCCTGCTCCTTTTGAGGGCAGTTGACTTCTGACTGACGTTCTTGCCCCGCTGATGTCCTTTGACATCCTGTAGTTGGGCCTCAGCTGTTGTTGTGGTATTGACAAGCTATCTGTACTACCACAGCATTCATGTCACGTCCCTGAGATCTTTCAAAGACATACTTCCAGGTTTCTATCATGTCATATTAGGAAAGAGACCTTGTGCTAAAAGCAACATTGCCTCTCCATGCTGCTTGAATATATGAGCAGTAAGCCATCTGTAATGGACCCACAAAGTCAAAATGTGTGTTTAGAAAGGTCTCCCCACTGATGGATGCAGAGTCAAACTCTTCCTTGAAAAGTCTTCTATATTAGGGCCATTCCACATAGTGCAAGATGTCTTCAAGACCACTGAAAGACTGTAGAAATTGACAGATCTCTCAGTGAACTTACAATGATTTCCAAGGTCTTTCATGATTCCTAAGTGATCTTTCAGTGAATGTCATGGTCTCCACAAAACGTTTGAAACAGTTTAAAATAGTCTTTTGGCAGTCTTTTTTTTTTTTAAATGGTCTTTCAGTGATCTCTCAGGAGTCTTTCAGCAATCTCTCAATGGAGTGCTCAAGGGTCTTCTATTCTTTCATTTACCTTTCATCAGTCTCTCAAGAATTACATACTTCCATGTAAATCACCTTCTTCTCTCTCCTTGTATTTGGCTCATACCCTTCCTTTGCTTGACTCCCCTTCCCCCACCGATCCATTTCTGCAAAGTTTGATGCATAGCTCACATCTGGCATCATAACAAACGTCTACTTGTAGGTCACATGGCAAATCAAGCAGATCATTGGTCTCGCATGGAGATTTTGATACAAATATGCAATACATGTTTTCGACTGTGGATGTTGTTGTTTTGTTTTTTGTCTAGGTGCTTTTTTTCTCTTGACAAGTAAAGTTCGTCTGTGGTGATGTAGGTGCCTATCTTTTTATAACCATGAAGGTTGGCCATGAAAGCAGAAAGTAGACATCGTTTTGAGTTCGTTTTTGTTGGGAAATCCCCCTTGATTTCATGTTCTTCTTGGCTCCTTCCTTACAAACAACAAGGAAACACTTTACCTGTTGCTGTCAGAGGGAAAAGTGAAAGCTTTGTTGCATTGTTGTTGGTTTGTGCTATCTGATTTTGCCATTCCATCTTGGCACGTAGTCACATAATATGAGCTGAACATGCAGATATGTCTGTGTGATAGGTTGCCTCTGTGAAAGTTAAATCCTGTTAAAACCCCCCAAAAACAAACAAACTCCAAAACAACACAGAATTGATATCATTACCTACAAGTTTTAAGTTTTGGCTTTGATATCTGGAGTTGAATTGAATTTATAACAACAAAGATGAAATTGAGGCATTCTCCAGTTGCGCTCTCATTGTCTAAGAAAATATCATAATTTACGAGACAAAAAATAAAACAAAGCAAAACAACAAAACAAAACAATATTTTTCCAGAAAGCATGAGCAAGACAATACATAGTCATTGTCCTCTTTTTTTTTTTTCTGAAAAGATAATTTAGTGATGTACATTGTAGTTATGTTGTTTTTCTTTTTAGGCAGGAAATGATTTCAAATATTTTAAGCAAGTTAAAAACAACAGGAAGTTTTCATGGTCATGCACAGAATCTTGTTTTCTTACTGTGATTAAAGTGAGCAGTTTATCTCATGCTGAATAATCTAGATATGAAGTACTCAGAAAGTTGACGGCACAGGCAGAGCAATATTTTGAGGAACCCAGCTTCTAGTGAGATAGATCTATATCTCTTTGGTGCGAGAGCAGTCATCAGTGTTGAGGTATGATATAGGCAGGGAACGAATGTGGCGTGAGAGTCTTACGAAATCGTTCAGTGAGCCGGCCTTACGACATTAATTCGGGATTACTGGCACAGACTGGGAGAAGTGTGAAAGATAGGACGAAGAAGAGTTTAGCGTGACTCCGCGCAGGCAGTTGTTGATTCCTCGGTGTGATTCATTGTATAGTAAGGCATGGCTTGCATCAGGATGAGAGAGGGAGAGATGGAAAATGTGTGTTTGTGTGTGTGTGTGTGTGTGTGTCTGTGCCTGTGTGTGTGAAAGTGGGAGAGTGAAAGAGGAGGGGGGAAAGTCTCTTTCCTAACATAAATTTATTCAGGAATCAATGAAACAGGATGATTGATAGGTCTGTGCACAGCAAAGACACAAACTTCTCTCACATGTGAAGGGTAATAATTTCAGACGTTCCTGGTCTGGTAATGATAAATGTTCCAGTTCCAGGGCCCTGTTCCATAAAGCTGTTTGTAAAGTTACAAATGACTTAAATATGGCAAGCCAAGTGGGTTTGCTAAGTTGAAATCTGCGGATGATGATGATTGTTCTTTTAACACACATTTTTATTTGAGATTGTATTTTTGCTCCTATGTAGATGAAATATTGACATTCAGTCATACTTTGTTAAAACGTAAAGGGAAAAAAAAAGTGGGCGCACATATTGGTACTTCATATTCCAGTCGTTTAATAAAGTCATGCGTAACTTTATAAACAGCTTTATGAAACAGGGCCCAGGTCCAAGTGATGTTCATTGAAGAGGAAGGAAGTTTAAGATCAGAATTGTATGGCACTCACCTAGTGTGCATGAACCGTAATAAACTGAGCTGCTCTTTGCCAACATGAACCTGAGTTTGGAGTGGATTAGGCTGAATGATGGTCAGGATGGTAACGTTTGCTGCTCATGATTCATCAGATGGAAGGCCATCTCCTATAAAGTGGAGGCACGTTTCAAGTCGATCTCCCAGATTTGGGGGAGCAAGGTGCCCCTTCCTGCCCCAAAATTCCCCGCTAATTCCATCCTTTTTGAGTCTCAATTACTCACGATTCATCTGCGTATGTGCTTGCTTTTACCTCAGATTAGTTTCGGAAAGAGTTTTAAGTTGAGCTGTCTGTGTGTATGTGTGTGTGTGTGTGTGTGTGTGTGTGTGTGTGTATGTTTCTATTTCTCTTCCACCAGGATCAGAGTTGATTCAGTCCTGTGGAGAGATGTGCCCAACAGGGTCAGTACCTGGGACCAACAGCTGTGAATGGGAGATCAGACATGTTTTTTTCGTTTTGTTTTGTTAAATAATGAGCTAATGGATGAAAATTGTAATTTAAGTTGCCTGGGTTTACAGGTTTACTGTACTGCACTGCATATTAAGAGTGGTTTGCTCAGAATTGTCATTCCTTACCCTGAAACATTTTAACCTCCTCCCCCCCAAAAAAAGAAATAAATAAATAAAAAAAAAAATAAAGAAATCTGTTGTGGTTATGAGACTTTCTAACAACATTTGCATCATTCTTCCACGGCCTTTAGAGGTTAGGAATTTTCACTAAGCTATCTTCTGTCTTGTAGCCACACAATCAGTCACACATACACACACAGCCATAAACACAACAAATGCTTAAAGCTTTATATTAAGAGCATTGTGAGCATGAGATAGCATGTGTGCCCGTGCAATCAGCCGTCTTTTGCTTATGTTGTCGAGTATCATGGCCAAAGAGCAATATGAGTCATCATTCTACGGCTGCTACCAGGACGGAGCGGTCCGAAGAGAGCGATTACCTAATCTGATTAACCAAACCGATTCTGCCTCTATAGTGTAGAACACAACCGTCTTTCACAAAACCGACAAAGAGAACTATTAGGACTATTGGCCCGAGAAGGAGGGCTATGTAGTAAACAGGAGATGGTTCCCATAACTCCACAACGGTAATTTGTGCAGTAATGCCAATAGGATGACCTCTCTGTTCCATGCCCTTTAACGCTCTGACTGTCACTACGTCCAAGGTGGTATGGTGGCGTGGCCAAAATTGTTTGACAGTGGTCGCTCACTGCAGCACAAAGTCAGTAGTAAATTGGCTCTCTCTCCGGATTTGCCACAAACGGCAAAACTCCAAGGCCCACCCAATTTGCATCAGTTAATAGTAATAAAAATAATAAAAAGATATGTGGAGGAAGGTTATGAAGAGAAAGGATAAGGACTATCATCAGCTCTAATATGAGCGTGGTTGTTGCCATGGGGACCATCTGCCTTCTAATTGCAATATCGATTGCAGATTATTAGAGGTTAATTCCTGCATTGTCTGTGTTACAGCAGTGAGATCATGTGCACTTATTGTCCACGGTGAAGGGCATGTTCGTAAATATGCTCTATGCTGGAAAAGGAATGTAAAGTCGCTGCTGAAGAGATATTGTTTTCTTTTTGCTTTTGTTTTTAGAAGAAAAACTCTTCCTGAAATGAAACAGGTCAGAAGAGGAGAATTTGGGGCGTGTTCACCCCGCCCTGTTTTTGTCTGTCAAGATTCAGGAAGAATGGGATAAAGAAGAGTTAGTTACCATGGCAGCTAGAGCGGGCGTGATGAAAAGTTTTGCTATCTTTTTATTGCCATGGTTACAGACTTCAGGTACTTACCCCATCAGACAATTTCATTTTTGGCTTACACATACCAGGCATTTAATAACATTCACTTTTGATGATTTTTCATCTATGCCTTGATTTGCATAGATAAACACAACAGAGATTTACACATTGTTAAAGACCCCCTTTTTAAGGCAAAATGAGGGGAAGAGATTTTAGAACCATCAGGTGATGAAAGATGAAAGTTTTTTTTTATGTAGCTGTAGTAAAGTCATTTGCTTTTTAGCAAATTACACAATGATATTGATACTTACTGCATAGGCTAGTATCATATTATATGCAAGTGTTTGTTATTTATAAAATCATATTCTGTCAATCATTTCAAAATGCATTCTGCACTGTGACTTTTTCTGCTTCTTCAAGTCAATGTGTGATATGCTGATGTGCATTTCACAAAATCTCGGGGGGGGGGGGGGGATTTTGACAGTGCTAGGCTCAGTTTCCCAGCTTCAGCCTGTACTGTACAGTTGGCTGTCCCTGATCATTGAGGATGAGGTAGGGATGTGGATTGAGGTTAGGAAGGGGGGGGGGGGGGTAGGAAAAAAAAGATGAAGTGACAGGTGGCTTTATGAAAACCTTGGCACCATTAATGGCAATTGATATGATTAGCCACCCACACAGTCTCTTGTAATTGACCATGAGAGAATATATATGTGGATTTATACTTGGCTGCATCATGTGTGTCTGTGTGTGTGAGTGTGTGTGTTTGTTTGTTTGTGTTTTTGTGTGTGTTTGATGTGATATGAAATGCATTTGAACCACACTGTAGCAGTTTAACCATGGACCCTACCAATGTGACTAAAAGTGCATAGGGTGAATCAATGTGTTTATGTTTGTGTGGGCCTGCCCACCCTGGTTACAAATGCCTTTGAACTGCAAAACATATTAGTGAATATCTAGTGTTGGTACATAAGTGTGCATTCTGTGTTTTTTTTTTTTTCTGTGTGTTTGTGTGAGTGTCATAGCATGCCTGGTGTAGAAAATATCAGTAGAAATCTCACATTAGTCATAAGATATTAAAATCATGTAGTCTTTAAAGAGTCTGTTCTACAGTATTACTCAATGAAGCTCATTCATGTCTTAAGATGGTTTGTCCTTATGATATGGCTCTGTGATAATGACCTTTTCCATGCCTAGTGACATGGTCTTGACACATATGGCAGGGACAAGGGAAGTCCTTTGTAAACATGTTTTTAACATGTAGACGTGAAATTTTGACTTCATTGGAATGTCTGCAGCATTTTAGGTGGTTTGTAATGTCTTGTGTAGAAAGGTGTTTATCCTACTAGTGCTAACAAAGCTATAATTATGAAGTATGTTCAAAACAAGTTTGAACATTGCTTCATACTGCTTGAAATTGTGAAGTCATTCTTTAGTCCAGACATTCTAAAGAGGCCATTGCAGTTGCAAGTTGTTAAAATCATCCTGACTTTGTTTTGTCAGAATGTTATTTTGTTTCCAGACAGACAGCATATTTGCCAAAAAAGGTTCATTCAGAAAAACATGAAAACACCTTTGCAAGCAGCACAAAGGCACCCCTGCGTACCATTTGATATGGGAAACAATCAATTCCCACATATCACTTTAGCAAGTGATACACAGACACAGACACATTCCAGCTCCATTCATTGCGAGTGAATCAACATGTGAAATTGACAAACATGTTTGGGAATCCTGGCTGACTTGAAATAAACACTGCATTTAAAGAAACTTGGAATTTCTTTGTTGGCATTGCGTGACATCGTGAGTTCCTCCCCCTCTCCCCAGCAGCCCTGTAAAGTTTGTGCAGTTGAACTTTTCCCTTTCGACCTCTTGACCTTTTCGCATGGCATTAGCCTCCTCGGTTAAAAGAAGGGTTGGGGCAATTTTGTGCAGACAGGTTGTAATGGTGGGTCTAAAAGTTCTAGGCCAGGTCTTTCTAGCCCCTATAATCTTTGGTTGGCTTGTTTTGATTTTATAGTAATATAAGGTGAAAAAAGCAACATCTGAAAGGTTAAATCATCACATCTTTATGCAAACACTGCAGTAGAATGGATTTAAACATGATTAAGAGAACTTAAGTATTGAAATAGTGATTGATTTTAATAGAGAAGAGAAATGATGGTATACCAAAGTAACATAATGTGGCTGCTTCTGTAAATAGCCAGTTGCGCAAACATCCTGAAGCTTATTGTCATGGCCAGTACACGGGGTCCTTATACATCCCATAATTCCATTAATCTGCATGAATCACATATACCTGGGGCCATCTTCATTGTCCAGCTCTGCTGCATTTCACTCCCCCCTCCCCTCCTTCATCTTTAACCAAAGCATTTCCTTTGCTAGTGCAACTTCAATCTGACATACATTGCTTTTTGTCTTTTCTTTTAACATTTTTCCTAGAATTATACTACATGTGAGGTATAGTAATTAGTGATGCATCATATATCTCTTATGATTATGCCGGCTCTTTGGTAGATATTATTATACTGTTTTGAAAATGGATTGCAGAAATAAAACTGAACTGAAATGAATTGAATTGAACTGAATGATGTTGAATGTGACAGACTGTAGTGTTAGGTTGGTCCATTTGCCTGAATTTAGCTGACATTTTTGTCAGATTTGTCGGTTTGATGGATGTCTTTTGGGGGATTTCTCAAATGAAAATTAGTAGCTAAGCAATTAAGTGACATTGTGAATAAATTAGAGGCATGCTAAATACTGCAATCTATTCTATAGAATTTCAATTTTAGTCATTCAATTTGTACATCTCAAATGCATGAAGAAATGATTCAAAACATTGAGCAATGTATTGGTTTTAATTGTTTGAGGGGGCAAAAGATATCCCTCAGAAAGAGAAACAAATAAGAACTTGGCAGAAGGAGATATTTTTATATATATTGTGTTTTTTTTTAACTTTAAGTGCGCACATCACACACACGGTTCAGGACACACATGGTGAAGTGTTCTCGTAACTCCAAATAGAGAGTTTAAAACGTGATAACTTGATTTTCAGTATGAGTAAATAAGTGGTATGCCCATGCGTGTGTATGTGTGTACCGCACTAATGTTGGCCAGAAACCCCCCACTGCCTGTGGTTTGTGCATCAGGAGCAGAACTCTCCCCTATATGGCAGGCAAATGAAATGAATTATCTCATTAGGCTTTAATGCGGGAGTTTTGGAATTGATGTTTCGGGCAAATTTGCCCATACGGTGCGCGTGTGTGTGCGATGTGTTGTGTGGTTCTTCGTGCAGCGCTGCGGCCCGGAACTATGGGGTAGGGGTGGGGACTCGATCAGCTGCATCATGCGCTGGAACAGCCTGTATGAACCGATAATGAGAAGATTATAGAATTCATTGACATACATTTTGGGCTGGATCTCTTCTCTATCCCCCTTCGCTTAATAGTCAGTATATCATTCTTTTTGGAAGTCTGTCTAGATTTTATTATTGAGGTTTGCTCTCTATCTGTGCATTCCATCGAATATCAGATTGTTCAGATGGCTGCCTGCTTGCCAATGAATCTTTTCCTGAATAGTGAATGTATGATTTATACACACTTGTATAGATAGTGAGCAGCGCGCACTACGTAGCCACCTATAAATCAACATCTCGCTGATGTGATGGTTAGCTTTAAAGTGCCAGGTAAGATGGCTGTGGCTTGAAAAATTACATGGGAATTTCCAAACGAACTGAGCTCCTGCAGTGCTATGGAACATCTGCAATGTGGATTTATAGACATTCTGCTCCACTGTTGAATATTGAAGATAGAAATAAGACTGACGTGTGAAAGGATATTTTGATCCCAAGGGTAATTTTAGAATGAAAGAGGAGAAAGGGGGGGGGGGGGGGGAGATGGTGGGAGAATCCAGAGGGAACATAAACAGAGCGGTGTGAAAGTTTGCTTTCCTTTCTCTGCTCTTTGGACAGAGTCAAAAAGTGAAGTGGTAATGATATTGACATAGTCTGAACCGGTGCAATGGGAACCCACTTCTGTGCCATTGTCCGGTTCCCTGAATGGTGCATGAATGGCGCACTTGACCTTGTGTCTGTGTGTGTGTGTGTGTGTGTGTGTGTTTGAAATTAAACTCTATAACTGGTCCAAGAGTGTTCCCTGGTTTGGCTTTTGAGTACAGGAGTCGTTTATGGGGAGTGATTGGGCACTTTAATATGTGCATGATGATGGTGGTGTTGACGGCTGGTAGTGGTGGTTGTGGATGATAGTGGGGGGGGGGGGGAGATGAGGATGGACGATGGTAGCTGCCTGTGGCAAGCAATAACCAAAATTTGCATGAGAGGCTGTAAACCATGATTTCTTACCTTTATCCTCGGTAAGTCATCTTACATCAGTCTGAAGAAAGACAAACACTCCTCTTTGGGTAAATTCACGAAGAAAAGTGATACAGAAATAGAACCATCTCAAATGTAAACAAAAGAAAAGAACAAAATGGGACTAGATAAACCAAACGGTATACATGTGGGCCTAGAAGTTGTTAACCTACTCCACTCTTCCCCCCCCCCCCCCACACACACATACAGAAAAATGATTAATTAACAAAGCAAGCTCACTTAAACCTGTCTTATGCATACTAATAAACAAGAAGACTCTAAGGGGAAGACATAATGTGGGATGGACGTTCACTCTGGGTTATGTGAAGCTCAGTCTCCACTTTGGGCCATTAGGACGTTAATGATGTGTTCAGACGAAAAATCGCCCATCATTTGTCGGGATGTGATTAATGACTGGCTCGAAGTGCCGCAACTAGGATGGTTTGATGGAAGGGGGAGAATGGAGGGACTAAATGAATAAAGAAGATGGGTCGTAAGTTTTCTTGCATGGGATCAGTTTGCTGTGTTAAAGTCACATGGGGAGAAGAAAGGGAAGGGGGGGGGGGGACTGCTAGAGTTAATGTCAGTGCAGCCCAGGGCATCTGCCCAGGGACCTCCTAGTCTTGTAAGGTATACCTCAACGAGTGAATCTTAAGGTATTAAAGGAGTGAATTGCAGGGGGCCGCCTTCTTGTAAAGCCCATCTGCCCTCTCCTTCTCCCTTTCCTGCTCACTTCCCAGTCCCCCTCCCCACTCTTCCAGTGGTTCCTCCTACCCCTCTATATCCCCCCCCCCCCTTGGATGTCAAGGCTGTGGATTAAGTGGGATCAGAAGTATGTCACAGTCAAGTCAGAAAGTGTCAAAGGGAGGGAATGTGATTTTTCTTTTCCTCCCAGAATATCTTACTCGGTCATTTAGGCCTGAGACAAGGTCAGGTGTGTGACCACGCATCAGAAATAGTTTTTCATAGTCTATCTCAGACCAGGTTTAAGTAGAGTTCACAAAGACTGTGTTATCTACTGTCACCTCCCCTCCACTTGAAATACTTTATTTGCAGTCTCTTTGGTAATGCAAAGTTATATTTTTGGTGAAGTGGTTCTGTTTGCGTCTGGGTGAGCTATTTTGACAGTCTTCACCTGATAAAAGTGATGATGTAGGAGAGGGGGTAGAATTTGACCCAAGCGTCAAAACCTCAGCTGAAAGAACAGTAAACTTTATACGAAGGAAAGTAGTAACATGGATGTGGATACGCAAAACCGAGCAGAATATTGCTGAAAGAAAAACAATTGTGTGTGGTACTGTAAAAGTGGAAATTTTCGTGGTGTTGAAATTTTTGCGCATTTCGTGCCAACAGAAATTAGCGCAAAAATAAAAGCACGCAAATATTTTTGCTTGCCATATGTTCCTGTGCGTGATGTCTTGATTCCGCAGAATAAAAAACACGCAAAACTCTTTTTACCCAGCCGAGCACAAAAAATTAGTCGCGCGAAAATATCCACTTTTGCAGTAGTAGTATGAGAGTCTGCATAGGGAAGGGGAATAGAGTCATTAGCAAGGGCTGTGGTGTGATTGTCATACACTAGGACAGAAGTGCATGGGTTTGATAGCTATTATTACTACAGAAGGAAGTAATTTCAGATGAGTACCAGCTTCTAGTGGTTTTGATTGGCGAAGAGTGCCTGGGAATATTATTATTATTACCCGATTGATAAAACAAATCATGACATCTGCGTTAAGTTGTGGCATTAATCCAAACAAATGCGGCTATATAAACTGCATTAAGCAATTCTTATACTGGATGGACTTCTGAGGTTTGTGGCCTATTCCAAATTTGACATTGTCCAGGTGTGGAGGGGTAGAGGCCAGTCCCCTCGCGGTCCAAAGGGTTATGTACTCTGCTTGGTAGGCAACTGAGGGCATCAGGAATTATTACCTATACGAGGTAGTTTTGCGAGGCAATTACAGTTGTTATTTTGCAGGGTCGGGAGTTCAGCGGGCGATATTAGAGCATATTACGAGCATCCGGGGTTTTACATATACAGTGGGCTCCCGTTATAACGAAATCCTCGCGACCGGCAGTTATTCTTTCGTCATATCGGAATTTTGTTATAACCGAACAAATACACGATAGAAATACACAGAGTGGATGACATTGCAGCTCAAATTTTTACTTCGTTATAACCAGAATTTTGTTATAACCGCGGGTTCGTTATAACGGGAGTGCACTGTAAAAAAGGGAGATGGGAAGAGAGATTCCACTCCTTCTCTTCCCACCTCATGTAAACATTCCGATCGACCACGAAGAGAAAACATTCAAGGACGTCGCTGCGTGTCGATTACACGCAACGCACAAGAACGCCGATAAATCAACTCATACAAGGTCGACTACTTCCACTAGTTCCAGCAGCACGACGCGGGAAATATCTGCCATGTGTGTTAGGTGATATGCTACATGTAGTTTGGTTGTGACACTCTTCTAAAAGCTCATCAAGTAGATCCCCAATACGATTTCGCAGACGAGCATCTGTCAAGTCGTTGATTAAGTTATCTTCAAGTTTCACAAGTTGAAAAGAAAAGAATGTGACTCTTTTTTTTTTCTATTTTTGAAATTTTTTGAAGTGTCTTACATACTAGAGAAAGAGTCCAGTGTTGTGCAGGTGGCAGTGAAGCATTGTGTATTTCATGCGTGATATACCTTTTTAATTCAGGTGGCTGGTGAATTCATGTGGCTGGTGAAAAAAAACACTACCTCAAAACTTTGCTGATGGAAATTAGTAGATGTTTGTGCTTACTGTAAATATTATCCATCTACAGTCAATGTAATAGCCACAAACTCTCTCAGTGATTTATGTCGATGTAAGATCAAAAGGGAAAGGTTTCCTTGACTAAGGAAAGGAGCAGAATTTGTAACTCAACTGTGTGACCATTGTGACAATTCATTCAAAGCCAAAGCTATCATTTCATGCGGCGTAACATGCCATTACTCATGGAATGGCATCACCTTTTCCTCTGACTTGCACACGGTTGATCGCAGAGTGCCGTCATGCAGAAAGGTGCCTTGAGGAGAAGTCAGTGGAGCAAGAAAATCATCTCTAGTCATGTTTAACTGCAGCATCCTCACCAGATAGGCATCTTATGATGGCTGGCGCCTTCGGTCGTTGCCACGCAGCTGTAGCGCATCCTACCTTGTCGCTCTCTAGATATTGGCAAAATATTGTGGCCTGCGGCTACTGCAGAGTTCAGCATGCTTGCCCATTTACAGTAACAAGCAAATCAGATGCAACTCGCCCATTTCCTTGGCTATTAAAGGGGATGTTTTCCCCAAGACTTGTATGTGGATTTAGTATTAATGCATAAATAGACACTCCGGTAAAAATTCTTAGGACAGTCTTTTCAGAAGTGGTAAATCAGTAAAATTCTGGCTAATTCTGTGTGCTGCCCTCACAAGGTGGGAACTGTTCCAACAACTTGTGATGACAAGGCAGTAGAACAGTATAAAAAGAAATGTTAATGGAATTCCACAATATTACCTTTTTTTCCAGGACATCTAAACTGCATTTTACAAAACAATTCTTCAAATTATGTATTCAGACACTTAAAAAAAAATAAATAAAACTAGAGATTGTAATTTGTCATCACTGACAAATTAAGGTGATCCGATTTTTTTTTTATCAATGATTCGAGTCCTTATTGCAATAGGCATGACCATACAAGTTCCATCTGTGTTTAGAGACATTGGCCGTGTGATGTTTGCATTCTCATTTAGCAAAGGGAGTCATATCTGCCATGTTTGGTACCAAATTCTGCATACACTATAACGAAGAAACAGCAACAAGTACATATGAACTTTGACCCACCTTTGCACTTCCAAGATTGCATCTGATGAAATAGTGGTTATTTTGTGAAATGATTCTCGCGACATCGTCTATACGTGTGAAAAATATGGGAAAGATAGGACAGGTATTCACCAAGATACAAGATGAAACATTTATGACCTTTGACCCTAATTTACATATCCAAGATGTTGTCCGATCTAGTAGTTGTTATTTCATTAAAAAATGTACGTGACATGAACTAAACATGTGCAAAATATGGGGGTGACAGGGCGTGTTTTTCTTGAGTTATTGCAAAGAAAGTTGCAGAAAGAAATATCTCAATACATAGAAGATAAGCGTTAATTTCAACCAAGTTTTTTTATCGTAATGCCGACAACGTATGAAAAAACGAAGGGCACATTAACGGTAGCGTAAAGTCTCAGCTACAACATATTAAAATCTGGGAGAAATTCACCGAAGGGTAAGTGAGCTAGTGCTCGATAAAGACAATCATGTCAATTTTCACATTAAAAAAATTCCCTCCCATAGAGATAACACGTCATAACGAAGATACAAAAAGAAGTACATATGACCTTTGACCTCAATTTGCAAAGACAAGATGGCATCTGAGTAAAAAGTAGTTATTTTGTGAAATGATCCTTGTAATATGGTCTTTGCGTGTGCAAAATATGGGAAAGATAGAACATGTATTCACTAAGATACAGGATGAAACACTTATGACCTTTGACCCTAATTTACATACCCAAGATGGTGTCTGATCAAGTAGTTGTTACTTTATGAAATAATTTACGTGACATGAACTTAACATGTCCAAAATATGGAAGTGATAGAGGCCGTTTTTCTTGAGTTATTGCAAAGAAAGTTGCAGAAAGAAAGAAATATCTCAGTACATCGAAGATAAGCTTGAATTTCAACCAAAATTTTTGACGTGATCCCGACAGCGTATGAAAAAATGAAGGGGACACTCACGGTAGCGTAAAGTCTCAGCTACAACATATTAAAATTTGGGAGAAATTTACCGAAGGGGAAATGAGCTAGTGCTCGATAAAGATAGTCATGTCAATTTTCATTTCCAGAAAAACTGCACTCCCATAGAGATAACACGTAAACTGGTCAAATTTGACAAGATTACTTTCAATCCATTTTTACGAGGTGATACCGTTATCCAATCAAAACTTTGCAATTTTATGTTTGTAAGAACATTAAATAAGCTACAACATACTGAAATCTAGGTGAAAATTGACAAAGGACTAGTGAGATATGCTCGAATAAACTTGAAATTTGATGACGTCATTTTGAAAATTCACTTTTTTTACTTTATTAAGAAATTTGATCATTTTGTCAGCATCACCACCCCATGAAATGACATGTAAAGCTAATCAGCTTTTAAAATATGTAAAAAAAATGGGGGGTCACCGTCCATCCTGACGAGTAAAATCGGATTTAAAATTGGCAGTTTTTTGGCATAGTTGCACTGTATATCGCCATTGACGCGCGCGCGGAATTTCAACTTTGACGGGCCCGTATGATGTCATATTGAGTCGGATTGACTTGAAACTTGGTAGAAATTTTCCTTGACATTTCAGACATCCGATCAAAGTAAAAAAACTGGAAATTTCAATTGCATATGAGCTGGGCGTGCGTATATGCGCGCGCGCGTACGCGTCCGTCCGATTTTTTCAATTTTTCAAAAAATGCTCCAAATGGTCTGAAACGTGTGCAAAAAAATTTTGAGCCTGATTGGAGCATACAAATATTTTAACGCGCGCGTACGCCCACGTTTTAAGAGAAAATATGAATTTTGAGAACATAAGTAGAATGCGCATAACTTGAAATATATGTGACGTAAATTTCATTGAAAAATTCTTTTCCATTAATGAGATATGATTGAGAATGTGTTTCCATATAATGACGTCATAGTGCCGTCACGGTCCACTGATCACACTGATACATTAGATGTGTCGTCTTTGGGACATGATGCATACATGGTATAATTTTGAAATTGATAGGCAGCGGACTTTTTGAGCTAACCTCTGCACAACTTTTGCGGAGAAATAAAGAAATTGTAATTTGTCATCACTGACAAATTAAGGTGATCCGATCTTTTTTTTAATCAATGATTCAAGTCCTGATCGCAATAGGCATGACCATGCAGGTTTCATCTGTGGTCAGAGACATTGGCCGTGTGATGTTTGGATTCTCATTTAGAAAAGGGAGTCATATCTGCTATCTTTGGTACCAAATCTGTATACACTATAACGAAGATACAACAACAAGTACATACTAGAGATTGTAATTTGTCATTACTGACAAATTAAGGTGATCCGATTTTTTTTTAATCAATGATTCGAGTCCTGATCGCAATAGGCATGACCATACAAGTTTCGTCTGTGTTTAGAGACATTGGCCGTGTGATGTTTGGATTCTCATTTAGAAAAGGGAGTCATATCTGCCATCTTTGGTACCAAATTCTGTATACACTGAATAACGAAGATACAGCAACAAATACATATGACCCTTGACCCATCTTTACACTCCCAAGATGGCATCTGAGGAAAAAGTGGTTATTTTGTGAAATGATTCCTGCGACATCGTCTATATACGTGTGCAAAATATGGCAAAGATAGGACAGGTATTCACCAAGATACAAAATGCAACATTTGTGACCTTTGACCCTTATTTACATACCCAAGATATTGTCCAATCAAGTAGTTGTTATTGCATGAAATAATGTACGTGACATAAACTAAACATGTGCAAAATATGGGGGTGATAGGGTGTGTTTTTCTTGAGTTATTGCCAGAAAAGTTGCAGAAAGAAAGAAATATCTGAATACATCGAAGATAAGCTTTAATTTTAACCAAGATTTTTCACGTGATTCCAACATTGTATGAAAACACAAAGGGCACATAACGATAGCGCAAAGTCTCAGCTACAACATATTAAAATCTGGGAGAAATTCACCGAAGGGTAAGTGAGCTAGTCGTCGATAAAGACAATCATGTCAATTTTCATATCTAGAAAAATTCCCTCCCATAGAGATAACACGTAATAACGAAGATACAGGAAGAAGTACATATGACCTTTCACCCCACTCTGCACAGACAAGATGGCATCTGAGCAAAAAGTCGTTATTTTGTGAAATGATTCTTGTAACATGGTCTTTACGTGTGCAAAATATGGGAAAGATAGGACATGTATTTACTAAGATACAGGATGAAATATTTATGACCTTTGACCCTAATTTACATACCCAAGATGGTGTCCGATCAAGTAGTTGTTATTTCGTGAAATAATGTACGTAACATGAACTAAACATGTGCAAAATATGGTGGTGATAGGGGCTGTCTTTCTTGAGTTATTGCAAAGAAAGTTGCAGAAAGAAAGAAATATTTCAATACATCGAAGATAAGCTTGAATTTCAACCAAGTTTTTGGACGTGATGCCGACGTCGTATGAAAAAACGAAGGGCACACTTACGATAGCCCAAAGTCTCAGCTACAACATATTAAAATTTGGAAGAAATTTACCCAAGCATAAGTGAGCTAGTGCTGGAGAAAGATAGTCATGTCAATTTCAATTTCCAGAAAAACTGCACTCCCATAGAGATAACACGTAAACTGGTCAAATTTGACAAGATTACTTTCAATCCATTTTTACGAGGTGATGCCGTCATCCAATCAAAATGCTGTTATTATATTAATGAAAGAGCATTTAATAAGCTACAACATACTGAAATTTGTGTGAAAATCGGCAAAGGATAAGTGAAATACGCTCGAGTGAACTTGAATTTTGATGACGTCATTTTGAAAATTTACTTTTTTTACTTTATTAAGATATTTGATATCTTTTAATCATTTTTTCAGCATCGCCAACCCATGAAATGACATGTACAACTCATCAGCTTTCAGAATATGTAAAGAAAATAGGGGGTCACCGTCCATCCTGACGAGTAAAATCGGATTCAAAATTGGCGGTTTTTTGGCATAGTTGCACTGTATATCGCCATTGATGCGCGCGCGGAATTTCAACTTTGACGGGCCCTTATGACGTCATATTGAGTCGGATTGACTTGAAACTTGGTAGAAATATTCCTTGACTTTTCAGGTATCCGATCGAAGTGAAAAAACGGGAAATTTCTATTGCATATGAGCTGTGCGTGCACATATGTGCGCGCGCGTACGCGTCCGTCCAATTTTTTCAATTTTTCAAAAAATGCTCTAAATGGTCTGAAACGTGTGCAAAAAAGTTTTGAGCTCGATTGGAGTATACAAATATTTCAACGCGCGCGTACGCGCACGTTTTAAGGGTAGAGATGGATTTTGAGAATATGAGTAGAATGCACATAACTTGAAATATATGTGACGTAAATTTCATTGAAAAATTGCATTCCAGTAATGAGATATGATAGAGAATGTGTTTTCATATAATGACGTCATAGTGACGTCACGGTCAACTGATCACAATGATGCATTAGATTTGTTGTCTTTAGGACATGATGCATACATGGTATAATTTTGAAATTGATAGGCAGAGGACTTTCTGAGCTAACCTCTGCACAACTTTTGGGGAGAAATAAAGAAACAAACAAAGAAGAAGAGTAAAGAATCCGTACAGATACAGAAGGTGATCCGAGAGGATACTCGGATCACCTAAAAAAATTGGACAAACATAACACAAACTGTACATCGGTGAAAGATTGAGATTTGTGATGTCTCAGATACTTAAAAAAAAAATGTATATATATATATATATATATATATATATATATATATATTCTTTTCTTTTCTTTTCATTTAGAACCTTGCTATCAGTATTATGTACCATCTTCATTTTTTATTGAGCTTTCCCTCATACCTGACAAGAATGAATGTTCTCATGTGGAAACTAGAATGATATAAGTCTATAGACCCTATACTGTGTTAACTCCATCTGGATTATAAGTGAGCATATCTGAATATGACTGTTATTGAATATGATAGATTGATAGGAATACTATTAATCCAGGATATTGATTTTGATGAAAGTTAGATTGTAGCTTAAGCTGGTGATCTTGACATTTATGAGCAGCTAAATCATTGTAGATATTTCTGTACTCTTCTCAATATTCAAGATAATGCTGTGAAAATGATCCTTCGTGTATTTTACCTCCATGCAACCATGTCAACCCCTTTGTGAGTAAGAACACGACAATGAACACATATCTCAGTCAATCCCCTTATCTGAATGTAAGCTTTAAAGTGAAGGTCTGGAGTTAAAGATGCATTGGGCATTAAATCATTGTGCAAAGAGCAATCAGTGACAAGGATGTGAATATCAAGAATTCTTTTCATCCAGATGGACTCTTTCAAGCAGCCCAATTATCAGATGAGAACAGACATGTTAACAGCTTTGTGGGATGAAATGATTTGTATCAGTACATCTTTATGCTATGCTGGAAGAAAAAGAGGGAGGGGAGAGGGTATCCCATCATCACTGGTGCCCAAAGTACACCCAGGGCTCCCTCGAGAGAGGGAATTTATACCAGGGATCTTCTTGGTGGCATAAATCCAAGATGACATGCTTTCCACGCCCTGCCGCCAGCCCAACCCCAGCCCATCAAACCTCAGCGTTGACTCTGCTCCCCTGCTCCTTGTCCAATGATGGATTGCCGAACATGCGACCCTTGAACCAGGAGGAATGCGTGTTGTGGGATGATACCCCTACACACACCTCCCTCTCCCCACCCCCCCCCCCCCAACCTCCAGCCCTCAACCCTCAACCTCTATGGGGCAAGGGGGTCCCCCATGTTTTATCTGGGGTTAATCTGGAGTGACATGAATGTTACCAAACATGATTTGCCCCCCAGTGGTTGCATTCACTGTAAGCTTTCGACAGGTTGAGCTACTGCAGACACTCTTTTGTTCTTTCAGTTGCATGTTGGGGGGGGGGGGATGTTGTGAAGACCAACCCCTTGCTGTTAGTGTTACATGTTAGCCTGAACTCTGTGATAGGCATTACTTGAATATTTCTTGAGATTAAAATGTATTGATGGAACATGTGATGAAATTCTACAACAAGATTATTACATCAGAAATGTTAAGAAGTAAACATGAATGTTTCACTTGTTGAGATGGACAGTTTATTGACAAAAGACTTTGTGTATGTTTTTAAAGGATTTTTAACATAGAAACTGAGGATTATGATTGGATACTAAAGACTGCCTTCTCCATCTTTGCCTTTGATGCAGGACTCTGACTCACCTCAAAAGATTGAGGAAGCCGAGGCGAAGCCTGACGTGCCCCCATCAAACGATGACCCTGCATCGAAGCTGTCCGAGATGGACCACGACTTGGCAGTGGAGAGCCGAGACGAGCCCAGCGACATCCTGACGACCACAGCTCGGGACACCACCGACATCCTGACAGCGACCAGCAAGGCGGCCCGCAAGGAGAAGTCCAACCTGCGGCGCTCACATAGCGCCCTCGAGCAGCGGCCAGAGAAGTACGACAAGCGGCAGGTGTCAAGGAAGCCACCCACAGGAATGGACCCCACATCCTCATCGACAGAGAGACACCGAGAGGACAGACTCGTTCGGCGGCACACGGCATCGGGCAGGACGGAATCAAAGGCATACAGCAGGAGTGAGGGACTGGAAGGGAAGGGAGAGTCAACGAAGAGACCATTATCAGACAGCTCTAGCTATGTGTATTCTGGTAGTTCTTCCTTGCGTAGTCGTCCCTCAGAGTCAGGACTAGCGGACTTGGAGCGTGAGCTTGGGACAAACGATTCCAGCACAAAATCGCAGCGGGAGTCACACCCAGCCCACTCCAGCACAGCAGAGACCTCATTGCACAGAAACAATAACAACGTCTACAAGGACCTCTCGCCCCGATCCTCGCCGACGCACCAGGCCTCGTCGTCACGCAAGTCCAGCACCAGCGAGCGGAGCACGTCTCCGACCGATTCCCAGTCCACCACCGAGTCCCTCACGAAAAAATCGCAGCCGTCCAAAGCTGACACGAACTCACAGAACCTGCTGTCACAGGAGGAGCTGCAGCGCATGGACGTGCCCAAGAGAGGGCGCTTCAGGCTAAACAAAGATCTGATTCAGGGAGAGACACAGTCACCCAGCAAGAGAACGATAGAGAGGAGACGCCACGCCCAGGAGAGGCGGAATAGGCACACCCTTGATGGCAGCACAGTTCCCTTCCCTATTTCTGAGAGGAAAAGCAAAAGTTCAGAGGTAAAGATTGACAAGTCATGTATAACTTTAAAACTTGTACCCCATTTTTGAGAGGAAAAACAAAAGTTCAGAGGTAAAATTATTTGGCAAGTCATGCACACCTTTAAACCTGAAACCAGTCAACTATCACTACATCCACAGACTGTCACACTTTGAAAAAATCAGAGACTCGCACATATTAAAGGGAAGATGAGGATTCTTTAGTTCAAGTTTACTACTGAACTGCAATGAATTATTTGTGTCCTATTTCATGCCGTTTGGAACTGATGTGATAATTTATTCACAGCCTTTGTTGGTTGATTTAGTGTGCTGAGTGAGGACATGTATGTTTTCTAGAAGCAAATTGACAAGTCCTCTATTCCTTATGTAAGGGCAGACCTCACAGCCCCCCCCCCCCCACACACACACACACTCACTCACATACCTCTGTGCTATCAATTGATAGTGTTGTGTCCTAGATTAAAGTTTGTGGACCCAGTAAGATTTCTGCCCTGGAATGTCAGCTGTAACGATTCAATTATGTAATCATAGTTTCTACAATCCCATGTCCTGCACTCTCTTTCTACAAGCTTTCTTTCCCCCCTGTTCCCCTTACCATATGTTTCAATTTGTCACGTTACATGTGATCTCTCTGTGTGTGATTGTTTTTTTAAATGTCTCATTCCCTTTCAATCTGTCCCCTCTTGCATCTGGTCTAATTGGTCCCTCTTCCTGTCTCTTGTTTTGTCGCCGCAGAGCCCGCCGAGATTAAAACGCAGCAACTCAGACCCGAACCTCGCAGACAACGAAGACGTGAAGCGGAAAGAGATCGCAGAAACATTTCCGGTGAGCAACACAAACATTCTCTCTTTCTCTTCCCCCTTTTCCTTCCTACAAACTGCCAGGAGCAGCAGTAAAAGATTTGCTTCGGTTTAGAAATTCAAAGGAGCTAGGCTAGTTGTGATCCAAGATGTTATCATTTGATATGATTTTTTTTTGATTTTTTTTTTTAAGATGAATTATTATTGTCATCTTTGCATATTATGGCTATTATACAGCCTGCCTGTAAAAATTTGAATTGAAGACGCGCATTGCTGTGGGGTATATGCAGAATATTGCCCCGCACACACACACGTTCGGGAATATGCCGAGGATGTTGTATGAGGATATGCAGCCCATGGAAGAGAAAAAAATGATGATGATGTGCGATGGGTATCTCGTGAACAATCGCCATGACGACGACTGCCATGGTTGCTTGCAGCATCCGGTGATACCCAGCAGAGTTGAAGGCGAGGAGAGGGTAAGATGAAAAGGAAGGCGGAGACTTCATACTTGCTGTCTTTTAAACCTTTGTCTGCTTTGAGTGTCCATTGACACAAAAAACCCTGTATCATTGTACACACTGTTCAAAGTCTCCGACACAGAAAGGGTTTACCCATTTCTTATAAGATCCTGAAGTCCCCATAGCCTTTGTACAAGGCTCACTCTGTACCCATGGGCAATGGGTTTGATTTCATTTTCTAAATGAATCTCCAGGAGCTCTAACTGTATAGTTGAATTTTAGACAAACTTGCTGTCAAATTTGTTGATGTATGTAGGATGTCACTGTGTGCATATCATGTGCAGTCTTTTCTAGTGCACTCACATTGTAAACATCAGTGTATACATGCCGAATTCCATGTCATAATGCTGTGTCTTTTTACGCCGGCAAGGTTTAGAGATCGCACCTTGCAGCGATATGCACTTTGAACTCTGGGCAGCTGTTTTCCAGCTTCGTGGTGGCGAGCTTATTAAATGTGTTGTTGTTTGCCGCATTGTACTCTGCTCCGCGATCAATGACAGGGATTACAATCAAAACGTCAAGGTTCGCGTGATAAATTTGTCATTCTTGCCACATTGTTGTGATTATATCAATGGTTCATGTAAGGAGTTTGTGAAGTGGGGATATGTATGTACCTACTTCACGAACTCTTACATAAAATGTCAATATTTTTGTTATTAAACTTCACAGAAGATTGTTGATGAGTCATAGTTGAGGTGTGGGAAAGAAAATTATGGAAGTTTTCTTCAGGGTAATGTTTCAGAGACAGTCAAAATTCAGATATATGCTCGACATCTGCACCACAAGCTGGTATGTTTTATCCAAAACAACTCTGAACAGCACATTTGGTCGGGGCTGGTTGCAATTTTTGTGAATAGAATCCACCCAGCTGGTGAAAGGGATTTCACTCAAAGATTGTGGAATTCGCGGAGAAAATGGAGTCGCGAGCTTGAAATGCCATCTCTATCTTCCCCCAAATTAGTGCGACACGACAAAAATCTGCCTATCAAGCCGTGATTATTAGTGGAAATCGATTCACCCGATGTGCACCAGATTGGATCCTTCTCCCCCCCCCCCCCTTCTTTTCCCATTCTCTCTCCACTTTCAGTCTCGCTGGCTCATCTCAAAAGTCATCTCCTTAGCTCTCTGTCATGACTACACAGTCAGGCATAAGGGCTTCGATGGCACACATATTTCAAAATGCCACTCATTTTTTCCTTTGCACAATCTGCTGTTCTGTGCAGTGCATCAACTCTAGGTAAAACATGGTGGCGATCATACATCGTAGGTTAAAAAAAAGACCACAGAAAACATGCTGATACTCCCCGCAATGTGGAAATTGTAACATACACACAGAAAAGAGTTTGGTGTATGGTTTATATCTCCTAGATAAAAAAGCCACTAAAATGAAATCATGCTTTCTTGTATACGTGTGGAGTTTTTGTCCCTGTTTATCATGAGAAGAGCACTTTTCTTTTCAAAAGTGGAAGTGGACATGCTACAAGAAGGAAGTGGACATGCTACAAAACTGGTAGAAATTACCTCTCTATGATGACAGTAGACATTATGATGATATTTGAAGTTATCATTTCTGATGCATGCATACAATATTTATATGTCCTACTTTTCTAGACATTCTTCTCCATGTGGGGACATGCACTATGCCCCAGTGCCTGCCTTCTAGCACCATTCACTATTCCAAGCGATACCCCAAATGTACTGAAAATGCATTTCGAATCTGTCATGTCTGCCGTCTGGCATATGGGATTGCTATCGCCCAGAGTTGCAGTAATTGAGATGGATATTGACTGTGATTGGTGTCGACTGTTTGTCTGTCTTTCCCTTCTCTCCTTCGTCTGTCCGTATGTCTGTTCCGCAATATTACTCTCATCACTTTTTCTTGGTGGTGTAGATGTCTGTGTTTCATCCTTTATTCATCTCTGTATCTCTTCTTTTCTATCTTTCTCCTTATTTGATGGTATTTGAACTACATTTTTGTTTGTCTTTCAATCTATCCATCAAGATAATGTTATACATATAAATTTGTATATTTGTTATATGCATTATATGTTTATATCAGGCCATCTGTGAAACTGGTTATCTGTCTTATCAGTCATTCTTCTTCTCTGTCTTTCTATCCTATCTGTCTGTGGACTTACTTGTCTATCTAAATATCTACTATCTCTTCATCTGCTTCTCTATGTGTGAATCCATCTATTTATACATCTATTTATATGTTAGCTGTGTATATGCATATATCTATTTACAACTGTATCTGTCTATTTATCTATCCACCTACATATTTATCTCCTTATATGTCTATCTATCTATCCATCTGCTTGTTTATCTATGAATTCATCTGTTTGTACATTTATTTATAGATGTAATATTATGTGTATATGCATATATCTATTTATCTGTCTGCCTGGATCTTTCTAATCCATAAATCCTTGTTTTTCCCTCTCCATGCTACACACAGGGTCTTCTGCATCTCAAGAATGGTTGGTTGATGATGATGGTGTCAGATCAAGAGGTAAATATTTATCAGACTGTTTAAATATTAGATCATCAAAATATTGGGTATAGAGCAGTATCGTGAGGATTGTTTACCTCCACATGTTATATGGGATCTCTTTTATAGAAGGAATCATAAAAGGAGGCGATGTTGTGCAATATCTAATTTTGTTTCTGAGTGATGTCATCCCTTAACTCTCTTCATCTTAAGGATAATTTATCATGAAGAGGAACCCCGTAAAATCCTGTGCTGTCAGCTGGGGTTTTATTATACCAGTCGTTCAGCACAAATGTTATAAAAAAAACGCTGATGAAGCGGAGTTGACCTTTGCATCGGGAGCATAGCCCTGTGTTTCATTTGATTAGACGTTTCATCTGCATGCCTTGATGAAATTGTGCGATTGTGCGCTGGGAGGCATTTAAAGACTTCCTCCTTTTGAACCCCCCGATGGAATCCAAAGGGGAAGCGGGGAAATTTTCTGACGATTGCCCGATTGCGATAATGTTTTCGCTCCGCTGAAGTGAGATGTCACACCTCATCATTGTGTCACATGTGGTCCTCGTTACGTCCGAAGATTATCACTGAGTATAGAGCACTGTGAGTTTGTGCTGTGATTATGATAACTGAGCGATGAGTTTAGTCCACGTCCATTCTAGTTGTAAGAAAAGGATTTTGTTGCATACTTCTGCCAAAGAGGTGATCTTAAAACGTAGTTGGAAGTTTGGTTTAAAAAAAATATATGCCTTCATTTTGTCCTTTTCACATTGCAGGTCATGATAAACAAGACGAAGATAGTTGTTGTAAGCCATGATAGAAAAAAAATATATAAACAAGACAGAGTAACAGCCATAGCAGTCACATAAACATCAACAAATTACCAAATCAATGGATGACTGCAGTATCCAACTCTTGTAGAAAAGGCACCTTTCTTGGTTATGTTTTTTGTGTACATTTGCTCCTTATTGTTAAATCTATTTGGGATACTTTAGCTGGGCACTTCAAGGGTTGAAACCCATGTCTTTCAAGTCCATATGTCACAAATGGCAGCTAAGAGTACCCTTAGGCCATAACAAGTTTACCAAATATGTAAACAGTATAAATCATGCATTGAGTATGCACAGATGTGAGCTGTGTATTTACAGTGAATCTTGAGTGTGATTGATGTTGCAGTGATGCATTTACAGAACACACCAATATAGGCAAAGATATGTGAATGGTGAATGGTCACGAGTGTGATGATGGTACAAGACTTTGCACAAGGTGAAAGATAAAGATGCTCTATTCAACGAGGCGAAACTGAATTGAATAGTGCACCTCATCTTTCACTGAGTGCAAAATCTTGTTCCATTGCACGAGTAAAGACCATACACTACTTGTTATTATACAACACCTCGGATGTTAACAGATGTGGTCCACTCAGATTCTTGTATTTGGCACAGAAATGGCAAACATTTTTCGTGAAAGGCAAATGAGTAGCACTGCCACAGTACAGTCAGTTGTATGCGAAACTGATCGGTTGCGAGTTGTGTACAATAAAATGAGTGACAGAATGCACGCTTAAACTATATAGAGTTTGCGTGGCAAAGGTTTGTATATTGTGACATCAGAGCAGTGCAATGGAACAAGAACTACGAGTCGCTCAAGAGTTTAAAATGGGAGTCAATGGCTATTTCGTGACGTCGGCCGTGCAATATCCATTTTTGCTCAAACAAAATTGTACTGCTGACAACAACAGTGTGCAATGGAGCTTTTAATTGCGTGTCACATGATGAGCAATCGACCAATCGGATAGCTACATTCTTTTTGGGATGTTGTAAAAGAGGTGATATATCCTTGGGGACTCTAAACACTTGACTTACCAGCTGGAAGTATTTGTTTTATTCTGTGGAAATAAACACTAAACTCTACAAAAATAAAACAGTGACATTCTCCAAAATAGCACAATTGCAATATAACCAGTGTCACTTCAACGTATAAGTATCCTCTACTCCCAAGTAATCACAGCAATTGGACTACCATCAACAAATCATGCAGTATAACCTTGATACCCTTGTAGCATGTTCAGGGCTATGTGATTACAGCATCCTGTAAAGGTCGTCAACATCTGAATTTGCATGGAAAGATCTTGCCTTTGAAGACACTGTAGCTATGATATGAAATGATTTTTTTCTTTATGTATGAAAATGCTGTCTATTTCTGTTTCTTCTCTTTTTTTTTTTGGTGACCTGCTAAGATTAGCTCAAAGTGCAAGGATCCACTTTAATTTAGAGATCACAGGAAAGTTATGTTTGGAAATATACATGTAGGAGCTAATGTGTTAGTAAATGAGAAGGGATTAAGCAGTTCCTTTATGAATGAGATCCTTTCAAGAGCCTAAGCTTATCTTTAGAGTTTTAGATTAATATAATAATGGCAATGACAATGATGATGATGATGATGATGATGATGATGATGATGATGATGATGATGATGATGATGATAATAACAACAACAATAATAATGCTTATTTGTCACACATGGAAACCGTCATACCTGTGTTTTCAACGCACGGTGCAGTATGAAGCATAGCCAACTTTCAAAACAAAATTAGAAGGTCAATGTGGAACAGTACACTGTCTACTGATATGCTGATATGAATATACACTGTAAGTAAGATGCAAGATTTGTTCAAAGTTTTCGAAGTTGGACTTCCATGTAATATTTTCAGATGGTTCGTTCCAAATATATGGCCCAGATTTTTAAACAGGTAGGCCTATATTTTACTTTTCCACCTCTATTTGTGAGTGATCAATATCTATAGTCTCTAGGGTTTGAGCCTTTGCATAGTCCTTGTCATGTGATCATCCTCCATCACTTGGCATAGGTTTAAAGGGTAGATCCCCCCCCCCCCCCAACATGAGACAGGGTAAAAGGGTTTAAAAAAAAAGAAGAAGCAAACATTTGACAAAACATTGGAAGTAGAAAATGTGTGAGCACAGATGAAGGCTTTAATTACTGTGTGTTGTGAGTTGGCGGGGGATGGGGAACATGTTTTCATCATCTCTCTATAGCTAAATATAAGCTGAGTGGGTGAAGACGAATTCAAAATGCTGTGCAATATTCAGGGTCATTACAAACTTATGAGGGAAGCCCACTCACTTTGGTATTGTTACACAAGATGTATTGAAAGAAGCGATCATACTGTGTTCAGGATATATTTTGGGATTCTTTCGTTATGTGGTCGACTTATCTTTTACAGAAGTAGTATTTGTGAAAATATTGGCTCCTGTAAATGCTAATGTGCCGTATATCATTATCCACTGTTGGAAATCACTGACTTTTCTTCTGAAAAAGGAAGGTACTGGTTCCAATCGTCCTTTTGTTCACTGGCAGATTGCCTTACAAGTCCCAATTTGCAAAATATATGGTGTAGGGCCTACTTATCATTTGACATACAAGAAGTGCTGCTACACAATATACAAACATACGGAAACATGCAAAGTGCAATTAACAGAGTATAAATGCGAACTATGGCCAGGAAAGTTTCATAAAGGTGGTAGGAGTGAAGTAGGTGGCACTAATAATATTTTGTCCTCCCTGCACCAGTGGTTTCTCTTTGCCTGGTTATGGAGATCAGAAAGTCAGGGGAGGAAATTCCAAGTGACAGGGCGGTGATAGCCACATGAAAGGGAACATGCAATGGAGTGGAAGTTTGCTCAGCAGCCGACAGTATACCACCCAGCAGGTGCTGGTAGGGGGAAGAAAGGAATGGGGGAGGGGAGGGGGGAAGGATGGGGTGGAGGGGATGTGGATAAGGGGGCGGAAGAGCGAAAGTGACAAGCTCTGAGATGTTAATTTAGCATCGTGCCGGTCGTTCGGCAGGTGTTGACAGTTTGAAATCAACATTCCTGGAGCGTAGCGGCAGGTGGAAAAGCCACTGACGTTTTTGGGGATGTTGGTGCAGAAGGAGGAGTTAAAGGTTCTGAGGGGGTTCTTTTTTTGTGTGTCAGATAATAGTTCTTTATCAAGAAAAATACATGGCTCCTGTTGTAACCCTTGTTTTATAGAAACAAAAAGAACAACAACCCTCCATGTTCAGAATGAAAACTCCACTGAAATATATCCACTTCCTTTCATTTCGTACTCCTAATAATGATTTCCATGAGAATTTTAGTGAAAGTCTGAAATTGATTCGGACAAAGAGCAGAGATGTGACAGGGTGATGGTCAGAGCAAGTAAGGTTTTGTGCTCAGTGGGCAGTGCCCAAGAGCATCCTTGGCCATGTGGTGATGATGTCTGCTCTTTTGTAAGATGCTCTCACTTGCTTTGCCCTCAATACAGCCAATAACATGATTTGCATCACCTTGAAGATAGTGACATCCCCTGTCTCTGAAAGACACATGAAGGAGAAAGTGTCCATGATATATTTGTAAGTGGGAGTGGGTCTTAGAGAAAGTGATTCTTGTCAGAAAAAAACTGTGCAAGTGGCGATGATGTTCCACGCACGACACAAATGAGGGGTATGACGTACGTGATGTCATGCGAGTATTGTGCAGATGAGAAGCAGGCAGGCAGGGAGGCAGGCAGACATTGACACAGCAAGATTTGACCCCTCTTATGCACTCGCAGTCTTCGTAAATCAGTCTGTGAGTCAACCAGACCAGTAAGGGTGATTTGTAAACAGCGCCATCTCGTGTTTTGGGCTATATAGTATACAGGCTTCATCAGCAGGAATCTGAATCATGTGTTGTTGGTATTGTTTTAAGAAGTACCAGTGAAATGGTAATGAAGAGAACAAATATCCTGATTTCTTGCACCCATTTAAGAAAACTTGGAAAGTTTAGTTACAGACAATTGCAGAATTTTAATCCATGACATTAAAACCAAAAGGTGTGTTGTGTTATTAGGATTAGATCAAATGTTTAATTCAGAACACCTGTATCTCTTTTTTTTTTTCTTACTGATGTGATTCAGCAGTCTTCCAGGGGAAGTTTAAACTTTAATTTGCATGTTTTTTGCTGATGTGCTAAGACTTTACCCATAGAGCATTATTGTAGAAATCATTTATTGCCCTATATGTTTCAGAGGTTAATGAAAAATACATATGTTTTGATACACACACACACACACACACACACACACTAACATGTTCATGATACAAACCTTGATACATTAGGTTAAAGAATCTGACCCTAAGCTTTCTGAAGTTTCTGTATTTGTAGCTAAATCACTGAGGTTTGTTTGGTTGTCTGTCTGTCTTTCTGTCTATCTATCTATCTATCTATTTTTTCAGCCATTAGGAATATAGGGTAGTATTTCATGTAAAGTTTGTGGTCCTCTTGGCCTCTGTCAAATGTGTAGCATAAATCTTGTAAGCCCTTTGTATACTAATGCAGGCAGTCTGAGACCTGTGTATCTAACTCTAAATTATATATATATTCAAAAAGTAGTAATAATCTTGAAAAAAAAATCAGACAGTTATCATCTGCTCTCATGGCAGACGGAAATGCCATGCAGATTCTGGTCTCTACATGCACTTGATCTTTATTTGATAGTTTTGTTTGTTTGTTTTGTTTTGTTTTGTTTGTTTGTTTTGTTGTTGTTTTTGAAAAG
This sequence comes from Diadema setosum, assembly GCF_964275005.1. Lineage (NCBI taxonomy): Eukaryota > Metazoa > Echinodermata > Echinoidea > Diadematoida > Diadematidae > Diadema > Diadema setosum. The sequence goes on along the minus strand of NC_092692.1, from coordinate 6,734,309 downwards.
GGGATTTGTAGGATGATATTTATGAGTCTGCTGTAGCTGACACAGCGACCTTTGCAAAATGTAGCACGACCCTTTGTTGATTAAGCTGAAATAGATTAGCATACTCCTGGCCCTGAAGAAAGCAACAACAACTCAGCAAAGTTTGGCAATCATGCTTTTTCCGTTTGCACTTGGCAAGAACTGAGAACCAACATCAGTTATCAACCACTGGTAACCTTCCACACTACAGGCTTCTTCCCCTTGGAAAAACAGTCCATGTAATCATGAACTTTTCCCCGTCCTTTCCATCTGACGGACACCCCTAGTATCCATATCATCTCTAATCACTGTCCTTTTTTTCCTGTCCCCCAAATTAGTGCACAAAACTCAAAATACTGATGCAGAATTCAGTTTACTGCAATTCACATGATCTCATTTTTTTTTTGTTCCAAATAATGATGAAGTTTCATGAAGATACTGATTGTATCACAGTTTATTTTTTGTTCACTTCTTGTTTGCTTTCAAAGGCACAAAAGTCCTTTTTGGGCTGTTCATATTTTTTCTGCATTAAAGGGGATGTATAGTTTTGGTTGAGAAGGGGGATTCAGATTTTGTGAGATAATCAGAAACAACTTATGACATGTGAAAGAGCATACAATTACAGGAGAAATTCCAAGTTTATTTGATGAAAATCAGATTTGAAGTGGCTGAGATATACAAAAACAAAATGAAACAAAGTGGTCCGAATGAAAGGTACAAGTGTAGGTCCCACCCTTTATTCGATCCTCTTTAGTTCTGGATTTCTTACCCACTGATTCAGAATCGTCTGAATGCTGTACTTTTTTTTCAACATTCCCAGAATGGTAGTGTTCTGTTGTATCTTTATTGTTCACATTGAGTGCACTGTGTTTTGTTGTTATGGTGGCAATAGCAAAAAACCTGTCTCTGAAGCATTGTGCATGATTCCTTTGAATATTTGCCAAAAGTGCTCACACATTCCTAAACCTGCTCCATACTCTACAAATCTTCTCCAGTGAAAATAAAGTTTGGCCTTAAACTGCCACTTTATTGCATAAACATTGTTCAGGTTTGGACATCTTCACCCTCCAACAAAGCATAAACAGGACCAGGCCATAAAACCTACTATAAATATCATATTTTGTGATCAGAGGATTTAGGGGATTTGGTTGGAAATAGCTTATTTTACCAGTGGATGAGACATCGTTGTTTATACCGCAAGCACTGAGTGTACAGATATATTGAGAGAGGACGTATGGGTGTTGAAAAATCAGTAGTCACTCTATAAAAGCCAGTGTATATGTCTTCTTTTTTCTTTTTTTTTAGCTTCATCTCATAAACGTAATTCCATTAAAGACTTCAATGTTTGTTTGTTTTTGTTGTTTTTTGGAAGCCCAGAATTTTGTTCCTTATCTGTACATAGGTTGCATATGATATAATTTTAGATCTCTAGTAAATAGTTTATGCCCTCGTGTACTGCTTTCGTCGTTATTTCCTACTGGTTACAGTACATGTACCTGGTATAGTGGCAGATGCTGCAGGGTTACAGTGTTCTGTAGATTGTGCCTTCCTTTACCCAGTATTAAAGGGTTAGTTATCATTTCTCCTTGCATTTGATTTTGCTTTTTTCGTCACAGGAATGGAGCAAGTTCTGGTTCGTACTCCGAGACAACAAACTAAGCTTCTTCAAGGACTCCAGCGATGAAAGTGTAAGTGAGAATTCTCATGAATGTTTCATGAACATAGAGTGAGCCAATGAATAGAGCAGATGGTTATTTCGGAGTCAACCCTGAGGCTTAAATACCACTACCAATCTTTTGACCTCCATTGTACATATGTGTGTGCCTGAGTTTCCTTAAATAGTCATATAACACAAACTCAGTGCTTTATATTATATGTTTGAAGGGGACGTTCCAAACACTTTGTGTCTGTGAGAAAAACTAAGTACAGTTGATAACAAAAAAACATGCATCAATGAAGGTGTGTACTGGTCGGTGTTGTAACACTGTGTTATAAGTTGCAGTTAGTGCTTTAATAAAGCACTCGTATGGATATTTAATAATATGTTGTTAGTGTGATTTGCATTTTGAATTGAAATTTGAAAAAGCAAAACAGTTCTCAGTAAATGCTCAAATCCAACATCATTATGTCCAAATGTTAACATTAGGCTTTTAAACTCATGCATCCACTCATGAACTGCACATTCAGAGACCACAGATCTATATTGGGAAAGTGTAGGAAATCAGAGATAAGACAGATTATCCCATTTTCCACTTTGACGCGGCCGGCTCTCACATTTGTGCCGTTCGTTGACAAATGTGTCCCAATTAAGCCGTGTTTCCCAAAGCGCATCCAAATCTGCATTTCCCTGTCTTGTATGACTTGGCGTGGCGAAATAACCCGTCAGACGCTACAGTTGCTCTGATAGTGGGAAACACTTGTTTGGGGGAAGAGAAAAAGAGTAGAGATAGGTTGAGTGAGGGGTAGAGTGAGAGGGAGAGAAACTCTATCGTAGTAACAGCCAGGTGGGTGGGCACCATTTCCTGTAGAACTGGGAAAGTTTTGGCACTCTCGTCCGCCCCCAGCACCGCTACGTCATTGAGAAAGTCCATGCTACCTCTACGACTTGAATCATAATTTCTCACAGTTCATTCTTCACAGTACATGTACACATGTACATAGTATTTACTTAGTTAAATACATAATTTTATGTCTTATTTTTTTTTTCTTCTTCAATTTCATACGACAGCCAAGCAACCTAGCGGGAGCTGTGGACCTAGCGGAGTGCAAGGAGGCGACGGAAACAACTGCCAGTAGGAATTATGGCTTCCAGGTCAAGGTAGGTCACACCATGTAGTACACAGGTGCATGTCACACCTCCCTCATCACCCGCCCATCCCTACACCCCGTCTTACCTATCTGTGCTTTGCCTTGAGTTCAGGCCGTGAGGAGACCTTGTCTGTGTGGAGCTGCAGCAAATATAGTGTACCTCTTTAGCATGGGTAATATTTCATCTTTTCCGGAGTTACCGCCAGGATTTATTGGGTTTGTATGTGCATGTATTGTGTATGTGTGTGTTGTTGATTTATCAGCGTGGGCATTTGTTTCCCCCAGTAGTTGGGATATGTAAGGGATCAAGTTTTGGTGTGTGTGTGCGGCATCTGAAAGAAGGGGTTACTTAGGGAAGAGATTACACTGAGGCATGCAGTGTAGTAAACTTTGAGTCTCAGTACGCTATACAAACTATTTGGTGTTAGATACACAGGCAACAGGAGGCTATTTGTTTGTCTGTGTGTGTGTGTGTGTGTGTTACTGGAAGAGTACACATGTTTTTGTCACTGGAAGAGTACACATGCTTTCCCCTCAGATTTGCCAACAGTGAACTGTAGCCCAGCACATAATGCATGATTTTATACTATCATAACACTCCATCAGATATGTTGTGAAAAGCTATAGAAATGAGGGAGGGGATAGAGATTTACTTGTTCCTTAATTGCATTTACTGGACCATCAAAAAATCATATCGAGGATCAAGAGTTATGTTTGTGTAGGATAACCAATTCTGTCATAGTTAACTACACTCTCCACCTCCTCCCATCTGCCTATGAAATGAAAAATTGCAATAATTTCCTTGTTATCCTGTTCATAATTTTTCTGCTCAGAGTTACTGAATAATGTAGAGCAAGATATTAATATTTCAACTAGAGGCAGGCAATATGGCTGCGCATCGCTGCTTTGCTTTCATCCTCAGGAATATGAATTTGTGATTTTCTGTACAGTCCAACTAATAGTAGGGAAGGTCGATGCTTGCCTTACAACCATGATTAATTTAGTAGTAAGGGAGTGAACTTAATTTCCCATGTTGCTTCCTTTAGTCTGTAGCCTTTTTAGAATTTATCTATTATCACTTTTTTATTTTCTTCTTCGTCGTATTATTATTATTATTATTATTTTCTTTTCTTTCTTTTTTTTTTCATTTATGGGTCTGTTTCGTATCAGCTTCGCAAGTGACGACCATAGTTCATTCCGTGACCACACTCTCAGTACCAAACATCCTGTGATTTCACTTAGGAAATATCAAAGTCACTTTGATATGACTCTATATTGTGATTCTCTTCAGCAGTTCTTTAAGATTTTGTTTGTTCTTGAAACACTTGTTTTATCAATTTCAAAATTGTTGCCGCGGCGATATTTTTGGATATTAAGACTCACTAGGGACAGATAAAGGAAAAACACAGTAATATTATGTTATGTTGACCTGGAGGAATAGCAAAATGCTATGGCAGGGCATTAGACCGAAGCAGTATATCATTGATAAGTGGTGAAGGAGCCATATATTGACTTATGTTGGGAGTTTTGACATACTTTCAGTTTGCAGTTTTCGTGCTGGAAATTGAGGAATATCACAAATTAAATGTTTCCTGTGGAGCAGCCATGATTAACATTGTGTGACGGAAAAATTGTGTCAGTTGCTGTCCTCCCAAGGGAGGAGGGGGGGGGGGGGATGGGGCGTCGGGTTCGGTAAAGTGAAGCGATATCACAGAGCGAATCTGGAATGCAGCAGCAAGTAGAAATAAGTGTTGCTGTGCAGAGCTGAAGTGAAAGTCGATCTGTGTCACAGGATCCAACATTAAATGGGAGTGAGTGTTGTGCTACTTGACGATAAATTACGACACGCCTGTGCAAATGGAGTAGACGCTGTGTAGTTAGTAGTCATGTAAAAATGTTGCTTAATTTAAAAAAAAATAATAATTGCACCTAATTCTTATTTTGCCATTACTCCAGGACGCAAAAAAATCTAATTTTGTGTTGTGTGGTTTACACTTGTAGTTTTTACGTACTGTATGCACCATATATTTAGCAAGTCTAAATTTTCGCGAATCGGGACTTCCCGACGATTTTGCGAGTGGTTAAATTCGTGATCCTGGGGTAGTGTACAGAGCGGAAAAAGGTATATGTGTGCGTCACCTTCATATCGAGATCAGAATCATTATTTTCGCGTGTCTTTAATTTTGCAAGTAACACCTGACTGGCGAAATTCGCGAAAATAAAAACCTCGCGATATAGTTGGCATAAACAGGGTATGTTATTGCAGAAGAGATCGTCCAACAAGGCATCTTGGATTTGCATATGAATAATAATTGCAATATGTACGTTTGTGCACTTGTGCTTTGTAGATGATGTCAACAAATTATAGATATTTGTATTGTGAAACAAGTGATACTATCCCTTTGCATGATACTGATGTAGTGTATTTGGTTGTAAGGATTGGGGCCAATATTGATTGGGTGAATGGGTGACGTGTGCGACGCTGTGCGACGCTGTGCGAACCAACTAAACCTACGCGACACATGATAGCTTTGTATTTCATCATTAAGCTTATCGGAGAGGAACTGAATAATGCCAGTTGACAGCTATCTATGGTGTAATTAGACGAAGAGGAAATCTGCTGTATTAAGAGAGCTAGTGATAGTAAAATCCCCTTTGCGGTAAACCATTTTTTTTTTCTCCCTTATGTTGTGCGTAAGAGCTGATAGCCATCATTTTTTTATTCGATGTCGGAGCAGATGCAACTCCCCAGTAATCTACTCTGAGGAATGCATCTATGCACGTAAGAATGCCTATGGCTCTTTCTAATGCTTGTCTCCGCATTCTCTTTGCTTCTTCTTTGCTGTGGTATGACAGATGGAAGATGGCAGAGTCCACAGACTGGGGGCTATGACCAGCGGTATAAGAACCAATTGGGTCCATGCAATAAACAAGGCCATTGCCACGGCGCAGCAACAAGCCTCCCCGGACGCTCCCATCGGGGACCTCAAGAAGGCGGACCAGCCTGTGAAGCAGTCAGCAACACCAGACGTCATCCCCACCCCTGCGCCCAAGCAGGACCAACCCGACAGTTCCACCTCCACCGTCGACCTCACAGCAAGACACCGGAAGAACAGCACGGACAGCCGCGCGAGCGGGACCACGAGCCCCACGGAGAGGGAACCAGTCTTCCAGGAACGGCAGGGATCGATCCGGTCGAAGGAGAGGCGGTCCCGGAGGGGTTCCCGTGGCGACGACCTCAAGTCGCAAAAGCGGAGCTCGTCCAGATCCTCGGTCAACGGCAGGTCATCATCGACATCAAGCGAGATCTTTGAGACACCACCAAACACCCCCGTTCCAGTAGAGCTGCAAATAGAAGAGCCCGTGAGGACCTCCCTGGGGTCACAGACAAGGAGTGAGCGAACATCAGGCTCTGAGGGACTTGGCTTGGTGGAGGAACCACAGGTGGAAGTTCAAAAAATTGAGGTGAGAGTCTGAAAGGTCATGATTATATTCCTTTTGCAAACAGCAGTAAATTTTGAATGTTTGAAGAATAATGTCACCCAACATTATGTATGAAATCTTATGGTATTACACCTCTGTTTGTTTGTTGTTTTTTAAAGAAATGATAAACTTGCCCCTTGTCACTCTACAATACATTCCCCTTTTGTACTGAGAATAACAGTTTGCATTTTTTCAGGGTCCAAATAAATTCACTGGAATTCCAAAATATTGTTTTTCTCTCCGTCATAAACAAGTTTCCAGTTGTGTTATTCTGAGGGATAATCTGAACCATCTGCCTCTACAATATACCAGATTATGAAAGGAAGCCGATTTTCAGGGTGGCAAAATGGACTCATGAAATCAAACCTTTCCTCAGATTAATGTATTTGGTTTGGATTCCCCCCCCCCCCCATTTCTGTGAAGTGAGAGAGAGATCAACATTCAATAGAAGAAGGAAAATACAACACGACAGTTGTAATGTGAAAAAATATTCCACCCTGGGAATGGAGAATGTTAATGATGGATCAATTTGAGTGATTGTATTGGGATGGAGAATGAATATGGTCGTGTATCAGGTGCATCTGCTGAATTTTGTGTCTAGACAAACACCTGAAAGCATCAGTAACCATAGTAACATTTTCATTACTAAGGAGGACAAAAACAATGATGGGATATAAACATTGATGAATAATACATTTGTTATTGTAATTCACATTTGTGTTTGTGGTGTTGAGAAGAATTGATAAGGAAGCTACTGCAAGTTGTGTATGTGTTTGATGCGTGATTTGGACCATTGTGATTTTGACCCGTTTGACCTTCATCGATGACCTACATACACAGTTAAAGCCGTCTCAATCTAAACATGTGCACTGGCTTGGAAAAGTCATATATCAAGTTGTACCTCTGTTAGTGTCAGCCTGTCGGTATGAAACGAGACCTGAATGTACTTTACATGTATATTCTTGAATAGTCATGGCAATGTGTAGAGATGATGAAAGACTGAGTGCGTGCTCCGTCTAAGATGGCAGACGACATATGCTCAAACTGTAACCAAAGACAAGGTGTGTGTCATATTGAGGTCATGAATGCAAGCTATGAGTGATTCAAACATCTCGCTCACCTGTGTTTATCCATCAAAAGATGAGAGATTGTGGTATTAACAGTGTCTACATAGGTTCTGCATTAGACAGGAAAGTCTAGGAATGAGTCTATGAAAAATATGACCACCACATTGTCTACCAAAGAAACTGTGCTTGCAGGTGAATGGTTGATGGTATAGGTTCAACTAAAAAATAACAATAATAGAAATAAATAAATAAATAGTAATAATAAATCAGTAGAAATCAATATTTATGCTAATTTTATTTTCCAATCTAAGTCTCAGAATCAATAGCATAAATGGGAAAAGGAGCTTCTGTTTAGAAATCCTGTTAGGTTTGACACATTTGCTTTTCATATGCAACTGATCCAATCTTTAACATGTAAAGCAGGTTTACACAAAGTATACAATCATGTGCAAGTGTTGAGTTAATTAGACTTAATATTTTTCCTATTGGGAAAATAAATCTCTAGGTGCATTGCAGTGCTCTGTATTACACAATTATTCTTGTGAGTGGGTGATTAAAGCAGTTATATTTTCCCAACATTTTTTGAATATTTAAACTTTTAACCCTTTTATCATCTTCTATAGGTACTATGTACTGGCTAGGTAGACGTAGTTCATAGAATATAAGGAGTAGACAGATTCCCAGACTAAAGCAGATGCTCACAGTTGTTTGATTTCAACAAATAATGTCAGATGCATGAGTTGGGGGAGTATCAACCTACAGGTGTAACATGTAAACACCTAACATCAAACATTCAAACACATTACTTCAAGCCCTCACGTGTGGGATTATGTCATTAGTTTGAGTGTGAATATGTATGATTCTGCTGGATACTGTATGTTTACAAACATGTGCAGCGGTTTTATTTGCTTGTACAGTGTGACTTGGAAGTGAAAGTAACATCCCGATGGCCAGTCAGTCCATTCTCAGGCGATGACTGTCTCACTCTGGCCTCTTAGCAAATATTAGCTTTAGTGCCAGACTTTTTGGAATATTCCATCGTTGTCTGTGTGACTAATGTGAATCCAGACGAGCAGCAGGAGCTGCAGTATTTCAGACGTGAGCTGCGACTATGATGATGAGGATATAGTTTATCGTGAAACTAAGCATGTGGCTTTGGCAGAAGTCGATGTTCAGTGTTTTGTACTAGCTAGACTTTCCCACGTAACTGCTGACATATATCCTTGAGGAACAACCTTCTCAGGAGGGACTTAGCCTTACTGCCAGGCTGTCAGCTGCTTATTTTACATTTATTGATGCAATTTGCAGCATGCATCAATCTTTGACAAAGTTAACCATTAAAGATCTCTCTTCATCAGCCTTCCTGGATTGGTGTGTTGTTTATAGAGGGACTGGTGTCCAGATAAGAGAAAAAACAAAAACCCAGTTTTTTTTTTTTTTTTTTTATTGTTTGTATCAGTCCAGACTTTGAGAGAAAGGGAACATTTTTATGTTGTTGCTCTAGACATTTATGAGGCGTATCTGGTTTATAATGCACCGTGCTGAACTGCCAAAATAAACACCATGCATAGCAGTGAGAGGCCCTGGATATGCTTAAGATCTGACATTGGAAAAGGTCTGAGTCCTGGGAGAGAAAGTAATGGTGGGGGGGAAGAGAAGAAAGTCATTACATGACTTGTGAAATCTGCTGTTTGTATTCATGACAGGAGCAGGGGTAACAATACAGAAAGATGGGGGCAGAGAGAGAGACACAATAGTTGAATCCCCCCCCCCCCCCCGTGTCAGTATAAATCATTGTGCTCCTATTGCCATGATTCAGAGTTTATCACACTGCCAGTGAACCTCGGTGTCATGTGTGGTGCATTTCCCCAGTCTATCCCTCCCCTTCTGCCCTCCTCTCCCCTTGATCTGTGGATTTAGCAAGGTATATCTGTACTCCCATATCTCTGCCTACTGATCCGTCTTTCCCATGACATGTGTCTCAGTGTATCAAGACAGTATACACTGATTTCTTCATCTTTCTTCATTGCTGTCTCTCTTTATGGGGCGGGGGGGGGGGGCAATTTTTTTAGGCACTTGAAGTTCTAATGTTTTTATTACCTGTCAGTCTGTATGTCTGTCTTGCCCTTCATGTCTATTTATCTGTCACATGAATTGTTCCTTTTTCTTATTCTTCATTTCTTAACTATTGATGTTTGTTTATATCTAAGTGTCTTCAAATGTTCACCGAGATACTGTAAAAATGAAAGTTTTCTTGCAAGTGATTTGTCACATTGGGCCAAGGAAGGTGAATTTCGCATGTTTTTAATTTCGTGGACAGTCACGACAATTGAGTGAACAGTTCATTCAGATCACCATTGCTACCATAGCTCAGATCTTTGGCAGCACATGTTTTGGTAAACAGTAACAGTATGGCAGCAAATTTACTAGCACCACAGGACGGCCAGTGTAAAGAAGATTACAAATAAATCAGTAGTTATACCTGTACACAAAAAGCTGCACTTAGAAATCAAAAGATATGAAATAATTCTACACATAACAAGCAAAAAAAAAACTGCGCATTTGCTTTCACACTAGTTTCATGGTGAGTAAAGTATGCAAAAATTTCCACTCTTACAGTATCTGTTTCACCATGTCTTTCCACGTTATGCTTTCTTCTATGTATTCCATAGATGGTGCCTACTGTCTCTTGTGTCTGTTTTTGTAAGCATCATGGGTACTGATAATGATGAGTCTATCAATTTGTCTCTCTCTCTCTTGGTCATAACACCCCACCACCTCTTCATCTCATCCCCCCCCCCTTTCTTTCCTCTCACGTTTTCTGCCCCCTCTTAGAGCCAGAACTGCCAAGTTTTCCCCTCTTCCAACTCAGTGTAGTCAGTGAACAATAAAAACTGTTTGTATGTGGTGTCATGTAATTGACCCATTCAGTCCACGGCCGGGTTGTGTTTGTCAACCATCCCCCCCCCCCTTTTTTTTCTCTTTTTTTCTTTTTTTTTTTTGAGTGAGAAGGGATGGGGAAATTAAAGCCACTATTTACCATTGGGAGCAGTGATTAAATAATGTTCAAATTATCACATTTGATGCATATGTATAGTTTAGCTGTATTACAAAACACCCTACCATAAAAAAAAAAAATTCACAATAAAGCAGCAAATATTAGGAGATATCACTAATTTTTTCATTGAACCTTGATGGTGATGATTTCTTCTAGGGATAGGTTTTTTTTAAATAAAACTATTGTTTGTTCATTTTTTTCTTCATCTGCAAATGTAACCTAGGAAGAAACATGAATCTGTTTGCACAAATTTGTGGTTAATAGATCTATACTTATAAAGGGCTAAATAGATGTTGATAGTTATCTCAGCAGAGAAACTGCCAAACTTGTCCCAAGGGAGGACCAAATTATTCTCTAGAGAAGGATAAGATTGGGGGAAAGTGATAATCAAATTGCATTTGATGGCAAAATCACTTTAATTTGACATGGATTACCCAAATTTTGCAAATTGTGTGTCAGGAAAATCTGTATTAGTCCAACTGTGCTCATAGTGCCCTTTAGGTGAGACTCTCATGCTCAGGGGAATGTTCGATGCACTTTGACTCTCACGTCCAAAATAAATGCAAGTGGGGGTAGGGCTTGTCTGCCATATTATAGACATTGTCTTGCGTACCTCAAGAGCGCAAACAGGTACTGATTGCAAACTGGCTGTATGCAAACAAATATTTGCAGTATCTTGAAACCTCAGAGGAAGGCTTTCCTGCTTTATCAGTCCATCCGGCTATGATATACCAATGCCATTACATGTGCTGGTATGGACCAGTGTTGAGTTTCAGGAAAAGGAGTAGACTTCCATGGAACTCCCCCATCTGTATGGGGGGCCTATTCCTTGTAGTCTACAGGGGACTTAAGTCTTGAGAGCAAGGGATTCCTACGAGGCTCTTTCCAGGTTTCTGACCGTATCTGGTAGATTCTTCTACGTGGTCGCAGTTACACTCTCACAGCTGTTGGGAATCATATTGAAGATGTCTTATCAGAGTGTGTCGTTTACACTTCACTATGCATGGGCATCATACAATGAGGTAAATGTGTTTACGTGAGCTTGTTCATAACTCCATTGGAGGCAGACATCCAAATAGCCATTCAGACACTACAGCTTCTGAGCGTGCCTGTTGATAGCAAAAGGCATCACTACATAATTTTGCTTGTGCTTGCTTCAGCTGATAACCCTTGTCAATGAACTGGTTGAATTTAAACCAGACTTGCATCTGTGTGTGTGGTTGTGTGTCTGTGTGTTTATAAATGTTATACCCTCGTGCGATTTTATGTTTGCATACAGTGTATGATTTTACGTTCATATGCTACATTGTGTGTGTGTGTCTGTGTGTGTGTGTGTATGTGTGTGTGTGCTTGTGTATGTTTGCATGTGTTTCAAAGTTGTGTATGTGGGTGGATAATTGAAATCATAATCAGCAATAATTCTTTGCTGGCTTATTTTTTTAAAGGTTCTCTTGTGATATCATATACTTTGAACTAATACTGTAATAGCCCTCATGGAAGTCCTTTGTATTTGGAATTAACTTTCAAAGTGTCAGGGAGTATGATGTTGCTTCATTTTTACCCTTGTACTTCCATGATCTCTATTAAACTTATTCAGTGGTTAACAGTGTTCCGTAATTGTCTTGAATATGTTTTCTTTCATCATTTCATACTTTTGGGAGATAATATTTCACAAATATTTTATCAATGATAAGGACCACTTGCTGTTAGAATGTAGAGAGTTGAAACGTGAAAATTTTCGAGGGTATGCGAATAAGAATAGGTGTCTTGCTCATGACATGAACCAGTACATCCATAGACCAGTTTGCAGATATGCTAAAAAATTGTATTCATATTCTTGAGACAAAGGCTTGCAAAACATTGCACCCACTAATAAAGAACAAACTGGAATGCCAGTGTGGAGATGTGTTCAAGAGGAGCAGGTAACCAGAGAAGCTCATCCCTCGATCCTCCAGAAAGAGATCTACATGTATTTCAAAGTTGAAAGCATTAATGCTCAGGCCTAATGATCTTTTCTCTGATGTCTGGACAACTTTCTCTGGTCTGCAGGCGGACAGTCTCAAGCCGGACCAGCCAGTGGTGGACAACATCCAGACAGAGAGCATCCAATCGAGGACGAATCTCGGCGGAGTCAGGAAGACACCCTCGCCTGACAACGAGAACGAGCAGAAGGCCCTGGTTTCCCAGGTATGCTACATGCGAGCGGAATGTCATCTGCGGGTGGTGAGAGTGGCTATTTTTCCCTCCCACAGAGGCAAAAAGAAGCATAGATCTAAGGGAGCAACATCAACAAACACTCCAGAATATCAGTATACTGTTGCATTTCCAATTTCTTGTTTCTCCCTTGCAATTTCTTCCCCCCCCCCCCTTAATTTCAATGTCTGTTTTTAGAATATGTAATCTTGCTTATGACATCAACTTCCACTTCTGGAAATTTATGGAGTTGTACAAATTATTATGAGCTATGGATGGTTTTTGATGAATGAATAGAAAATATGCCTTGCTCGTTTGGTTCAGCCTAATGATTAATTGTTATGAAATTATTCCACTAATTTGTAACTACATTCGTTATTCAGAAAGCTTCTGATGTTTGTTTGTTTGTTTGTTGTTTGTATGTTTTAAACAAATGTTTGTATTCAGCACTATTTATGTTTTAGGGAAATTATGAGATTTCCTGCTCAGGCAAATGGATGTCTTTGTTCACATCATTTCTGTTTTACACCAATCTATATTTTTGCAGCTTGAAACAGTGGTGAAGAAACTGAGCCAAGTGGAACTTCACAACCAGACACTCCAAATGGAAGTGAAGCAAGCTAGGAATGCCAGTGAGCTGCTCAAACATGAGAAGGAAGATCTTCATGAGAAGCTGCAAAATTCTACCTCTTCACTGGAGAAACGCAGCAAAGAATGCGAGACTCTCCAGTCACGCTTCGAGAAGCTCGTCGGGGATCTCCAGGAGAGCGAGACGGAAGTGAGCAAGGCACGCTCGTCTCTGAAGACTGAGAGGGACAAAGCTCTGACAATGATTGAGAGACTGAACCAACGGATTGAAGTACTCGAGATGGAGAAGAAGGATTCGAAGGAGGTAATGAAGAAATGGGAAGCAGACTCAGGTAGCCAGCAGAAGCACATGAGGCAACTCGAGAAGAACCAGGAAGAATCTCAGGAAATCATCAAGAAGCTCATTGCTAAGATGGAAGGGTACAAGCAAAGGCTGGAAGCCAAGGGCGACGAAGGCTCCTCGTCCCAGACCCAGAGACTGCAGGAGCTGCAGGAGGCCAACAAGCAGCTCCAGGTCAGGTTGGAGGAGACAGAGCAGCAGCTTGAGGCCAAGAAGGAGACGACTCAAAGTGCCCCAAACGTGGAAACGGAAAGTGAGCTGGAGTCGGAGCTGGCTGACCTCAGGATGGAGCTATCAGAGAAGGACGAGCAGATTGAACAACTCAGTGAACAACTGGAGGAGGAGTACTCAGAGAGGTCTGAGTTGCAGAAGAAGTATGATAACCTGTGCACGGAGTCAGCCCAGTTTATCCTGGAAGGCCAGGGAGATAAGGCTGCAACCAGTCCTGTTGGTGAACTCGAGGAGAAACTCCACAAGGCTGTGGCCCAGGTTGAGACATTGAATACGCAGCTGAACAATGAGTCTTCCCAGAGAAAGCAAGCAGAAGACAAGCTCAGTGGTGAGCTGTCGGAGAAGCAGAAATTGGAAAGGACCATACATGAGCTTGAAGAGCAGCTCCGCAGTATAGCAGATAAGAGTGAAGAGCCACATACTCAAGAGGACGTGAAGAACTTGATGGAGCTACTGCAGGGGAAGAACAAAGAGGTAGAAAAGCTACAGAGCGAGGTGAAGAGGGTTGATATGGACCGGCTGTCATTGTTGGAGCAGTCCAGCAAACTCCAGGTAGACATTGACACAATGAAGAAGCAGCTGAAGCAGTCTGAAGATTCCAAAAGCACTCTGGAAGGAGACCTAGAATGTGTGCTACAAAGTAAATTGGACTTGGAAGAGTCTGCCAAGCAAACAGCAACAGAGCTAGAAACAGTAAAATCAGAACTTGAGATACTGAGGCAGGCCTCTCAGAATGCTGCAAGTGCAGCCACCGAGGCATCCAAATTGGAAGCTGTGCAGAAGGAGAACCTCCTTTTAAAAGCTCAGGTGGAGAAGGTGCAAAAGGTGTACACAGATGACATGTTCAAGAAGGAGCAGCTGCTGGCAGAAGAGCAAGAGAAAAGGATGGAGCTTGAGCGGAAGCTGATTGCACAGCAGTCGAGGGCTACTCAGAGGGAGGAAGAGATTGCCAAGCAGGAGCGGGAGGGAGGGGAGAAGCTTCTGGCCATGACTCAGCAAGTGGAGCAGCTGGGACAGAAAGCTGAGCGGGGTGAGAAGGAGCTCAAGAGACTGAGAGCAGAACTCAAGACATCTCAGGATAACTATGATGCTCTGGAGCTCAAGCACATGCAGAGCATTGAGGAGAGCAAGCAGCAGCAGAAGAGCCAACAGGAGCAGCTGGAGCTGATGGGGAGACGAATCCAAGACCTTACCAGCAAATTGGGTTCCGCCGAACGCAAGGTGAGAGACCTGGCCTCCGCGGAGGCTGGGTGGAGTTCGTTTGGTGGTGGTGGTAATAGTAGTGTTCATAGGGTTCATTTAGGGGCAGAGAGTGGCACAACATGCATTTCACCAAGCAGTGGCATCCACAGCCAGCTCAAGGAAGTGGAGGAGGTGTTAGGGAGCGCTGAGTGTCGCATTCAACGCCAGCAGCAAAAAGCCAGTGCATTAGAGGGAAAGATTGAGTCTGTTGAAAAGCACATGGAGGCTATAGAGCAAGCCAGTCCATCTAGTAATCTCTCCAGTGTTGATCATGATGTGTCTGTCAATTCTTCTTCTTCACCCTCATCTCATTCCTCCATTAATCAGCTTGCAGGAGTAACCACTCCTGCCCCCAAGCAGGCTGATATCTCAGACACGTCCGACAGCTCCGACTGCCCATCCAGTGATGGTGCAGATGGGAGCTCTAAGATCAAGATTCTGGAGTCCCGCCTGGCTGAGATGGAGCAGAAACTGAAGCAGGTGACCCACCGTCTGGTTGATGTTACTACCAGAGAGCTTGAAAAGCGTAAGGCCTACCAAGCCAAATGCATAGCCGAGAATAAGCTCAAGGACCAGGTTCGTGGCCTTCAGCGAGAGGTGTTAGCTCTCAGACAACAAATGGAGAAGGTACAGTCCCATTCTGAATCCTCAGCCCGCCAAACACACAGTGTACTCACTCAATGTCGCCAACACCTTGTTCGCATACTACCAGCCAAATTCCAGCAAACCATTGGGCTTGGAGGTACTGACTCCCCTGGGGTACATAAGGGACCAACTAACACTGCCGCTAATCCCACTGACAAAAGCACCACTGCTGCCCCATCATCTGTCGCTGCTGTCCATGTCCTGGATGCATGCCACACACTTGATAAAGCTCTTGATATTTTGATCTCACAGCTGAAGTCTCTCGACAAGCGTAAGAGAAAATCCCTCACAGAGTTTTCTGAGTCTATCATTCATGGTTTGTCAGGAGATGTTGCACACTTTTCTGATGGGGAATGCCCCAAGTCTCCCATTAGCTGTCCTACCAGTCCCTTGTTCTTCCCAACAAGCCCAACAATCTCACCAGACATCTCGCCGAGGTCGGGCAAGGTGTCTGATCTTCGTTTCGGTTCCTTCATGAAATTTCCAACTAAATCATATGAATCCAGTTTTGTTGGGAATGAGAAACTGCAGAGAATTCGGTATGGTCATTGTCTCCTTGAAGTTGAGTACTTGAATTCGTTTCTTGAGGACATGTCTGGGCAAGGTTGTGCTGAGGAGGATGTTGCTAAGTTGTTGTCCTGTCATAGAATGTTGGAAGCTGAAGAGCAGCAATCAGAAGATGTTAGGTCTGTAGGGGACGGTGGAGATGTGTCAGGTTTTGCTGGTGGTCTTTCTGGTTCCATTACCAAGGAGGCAGAGAGCGAATTTCTCTCTATGAAAGAGCCAGCGGAGCATGGCAATGTCATAGGTTCTCACGAAATCAGTGCCGTGTACTCTGCTTGCACGACATTCTTCACCAACAATTGGGAGTACTCCCACGCACTGGAGAAGCAGCTGGAAGAAGCTTGCGATGATCTTGCCAAAGACCTTGCTGAAGAAACAGCCGCCAAGAAGGAGGAGTGTCAGTCAGAAAGTAAGAAGTCTGCGGCAAAGACAAAGCAGCCAAGTAGAACACAGTCTCAGAGGTCTGGTGGCAAGAATGACTCTGGTCTTGGCCTTGAGGCGGACCTGGCACCATTTGCGGAGGGTATTGCTTACGAAGAAGCCCTGCGAGTTGCCATGGAGTGTGTGAGTAGTGAGCTGGTCCTTGCAGAGGCACTGCAGTGTGTAAATGTGACCATTGAAGACTTTGTCAAAAAGATTGATGTGGAAGAGCAGAAGTGTAAGCGGATTCTTGTTTATCTCAAGGATGTTGGCACGCACAGGTTTAACTTGATCAGGGATGCCATTGCTAGACAGCTTGAAGCCACCAGTGGCCTCATCAGACAGAAGTACTGGGACTACCTCCAGGAGAGTGAGGATGAAGGTGATGACAAGATAGAAGAGTGTAAGAAGAGGAAGAAAACAGCACACACCAAAGAAAACCAGAAGAATGGCACAACCAAGGGCTTAGAAGAAGACCACGAAGGAGTCCTGGAGAAGGAGGTAGCCATTCTGGTCCTAATGAAGGCTGTTCTGTCTGGTTTGGTTGTTCATTTTCGGAGTGAGCTTAGTCTGCTGGCTGAAGGGAACAGCAACCAGAACAATAATAGCATCAGTGGATTGCTGCCTCGTGACTTTTTTGATCTTGAGGATCCCATTGGTGTTTCGGATCCCTCCGAGTCCACGACAGATGTGTGTCAAGAAAGCAGGGAAGGTGGTGAAGGGGTTGGGGGGAATTGGGCGGGTGCTGTTCGTCAAAGGGCTTCCACTCTTGAGAGAATCTCAGCAGAACACTCCCGCAATATAGCTATGGTGCGAGAGCGTTACGAGGCAATTCTGAAGGGGGAGCGGAAGGTCCATGAGCAGGAACTGATCCAGCTGAGGCAGCGACTGTTGACAGCCAATGCTGCAGTGAAGGGCCTTGAAGAAGACATAGAGAGGATGGGTAGGTCTGATGAAACTCTTGATCAGAAGGGTCTGCAGACCCACCTCAGGAAGGGGCACAGAGAGATCCGGGAGGCTCAGCAAGAGTTGAACAGCATGAAATCAGACATCTTGGAGTTGGTTCGCTACCATGAGATGAAACTGGGTCACATTGCCGAGGGCATCCAGACGATCACCACATGCTACCAGCAGGAGCTTGAGCAGCTGCATGCCCACTACGAGCGGCTGTTGGGGGAGGCGGAGGACAGGGGGCAGCGGGAGCTGGTTAAAGCCCACCAGAAATACAAGACCAGCATCGCCGAGATGGAGCGACACCACGAGGCACAGACCAAGCGATTGGTGAAGGAGGCCAAGGTAAGAGCCCGAGCCTTGCCCACTCAAGATTGAAGACACGCCTTCTTTGCCTGCATCGCTTCCTGCATGCCTCTAATCATCCAATCCTCTCTAGATCTAAAGAAAGGCACGCAAGACAAAGGGTGTCATGTGGCACGGGTCAGTGCAGCCATTGGAGTCCCAAGTAACGTGTGACTCACGCCAACTTGTGCTACTTATACAAGCTCATCAATACCATAATACATGCACCAGATGTCAGCTTTTAATCGGTAATATGCACCGTGTCAGAGAACCTTGCTTGTTTCGCTTGGCATTTGCATGCAGATTGTTCAGGCTGGGGAAAGCCACCACTCATAGAACAGAATGTGTCTTGTCTTTGTTGTTGTCCAGTCCAACCTACGTCGCCTTGTCGAACCCCACCACGTTCTCGCCCATTTTGAAGGTCGGAGAGTGGTCGTGTTGTTTCCATCCCACCCCAATTTTGTTTCTTTTCCTCCCCATTTTGTTTGAAGTTTTGGTTTGTCCCAATGTGTGGCATGCATCGTCCCATCCGTTCCAGATATTTGTTTTCTTTAAAAAATTCAAATCATGGTATCAATGCTTTCTAACACAGCTTGCTTTCACTCACTTCAGTTCTGTCCTTGTCACTTTTTTCATGAAATGTCGTTTGAATCTGTGCCCGATTGCTCCATAGGTAAGTACTATTTATTGTCATTTTTTTTTTTCGTATTCACATGGAACATTCTCATGAGCACAAAAAATACATGTATATTCTTTTTTTTTTTTTTTTGCGCCATCACATCTCAAAATATAATGTGCTTTTACCTCCAGTGTATTCTTAATTTTTCACTTTTTACCAGGCACATATCGAACAAGTAATGTAGCATAGTGGAAATAAAGCTGATTTGCTCCCTTTTGAATCAGAATTTAATTGATAACATGAGAAAACCTGGATGCCAGTTGATCAGTTGGTTTTGTTTGTACTTTATGTTTCACTTTGTTTTTTGGTTAACATTAAGTTGTGTTTTGAGTCTCATTTATGATTTTCAGTTGCCAGTCTTCCTCTTTCAGAAAATAAAAGGAACAATGAGAATGTGAGACATATAAAGCCTCAACATGATAGCTAATAATTAAACTTCCTGCATTTTGTTACTGTTTTTTTCTGAATGTGATCTATTAACAGCTTCATTTCAAAAGCATGACTTTGCTTGCAAGTTACAGATTAATATCTAACCAGTGCATTGTGTGGACTTATCAAAACATGAAAGAAATAAAACATTTTGGATCTTGAGATGATTTCATCTACAAAGACATGGAAGAAAAATATGATTTTTAGAAGTGTTTTAGGAGGGAAAAATATAATTTGACATTGATTATTTTTTAGCTTACAAATTAACTCTTGCTCTCTGAGTGACAAAGAACAATTCTATTTAGTTGATACAATCAAGACACTCCACTTTTTAGCACTTTCATTTTTTGATTAGAGAAAAAAAGAAACCATTGTAAGGGATGTCAAAAAATATAACTTGGTGGCAAAATAAGAGCATGGTATACGACAGCAAGATAACGTAACTTTTCCAGTATTTATCTGAAATGTACATTTATTCTTTAGGGTAATCATGTGCATATGAAAAAAAGCTAAAGATTGACCAGTGAAATTCAAATGCAGTAAACTACTAAAGAGCATTATCATTATAGATATTGCACAAAAATGCATAATAAGCTTACCATTAATTGCTTTTCATTTCATGCAAAATTGATATTATTAGAATATCAAATGAATTTGAAATTCACAATCTTTCCTGAGCCACTGGAGAACAGTGTCATTCACCATCAGCAGAGACTCCAACCCAAAGTACCTTCTGATCTGGAGATTCTCCCGCCTGAAACCCCTAGCAAACGGGAGACTGAAAGTTGATGTGTGCGAAGCGCGAAATTCCCACGGTTCTAGATGCTCTCTGGTGCTATCTAAGGCTTGTTTTTTTCAACGTACGATAGAAATATGTAAGAAATCCTTTCAAACGGGAGACAAAGAGCCAGGGCAGGAGAAATTAAATCTCAAATGGGAGAACGGGAGATTTTGCAAAAATGGGTTTTCGGTGGGAGATCTCCCGTCGAAAACGGGAGAGTTGGAGTCTCTGCATCAGGGAACAGAGCGTGTCAGAGATTTTAGTCGCTAGGCCACCATTTTGAAACTGAAACTTTATCAGCCATTACATTTAACTCATTGAGGAAGGCTGATTTTGGTTACAACACACATTTCCCATAGACGCTTGCCCGAGTATACTTGGGACTAGTCTTCAACAGATAAGTTATAAGACAAGAAAGATAAGTTATATGTCCATGAGGGAGTGCATCCATGAGTGTTGAAGCACATCCAGCGTGTAACATTAGAAAAGCATGTTAGTGTAGACTAATATTGTATCAGATGATGCAGAAATATTACCACTACAGGAGGTTCCCATATATTTATAATTCTCAAATTAGACATGTTGCATCTTTGTCGATGACTCTTCTTAGATATTCTACTTAGTTTCTTCTAGTTCGCTAGTTCAGAATTCAGGTAGCTATTGTGTATTGAAAGAAACACACACACACGGCTAGAAATAAAGAATAGAATCTTGGCCATATTCTGGTGTAATGATGAATGTAGTACTGCAGTGGTATAAGTGTAGCTGAGATAATGAATAATAAAAAAAAAAAAAAAAAAATCTCTGATATATCATTGCAATGGCAGTCATAGGACTTCTTGTTTTGTTTTGTTTTTCTAGATTGACAAGTGCAGACATGTTACATTTACCAACCAAAATTAGCGTGTAATTCTTACCAAGAACTTACTTCTTACTGTTATTTCTGTGGTTGACAAGGATGGGCTATTTAATTAACTAAAAATCAGAATGTCTTCTGAATTCCCAACCTGCTTGATTTTTTTTTCTTTTTTACCATAAAGGCACATATAGGCAATTTGATAGATATTAAAAATTAAATATTAATATAGGGGCATGGCTTTGGAGAAAAACATTTAAAAAGAGTACAAACATATAATGTTTGATTTCAATATCTTTCCAGTCAAATTTCATAGTCACAATCAGTGAGTGTTTAAAATTAATATTGATGTAAACCATCCAAAACATTTTATTAATAGGGACTGTGATGATCATATGTTATCATTAATGGAAATATATATTTAGACATTAGAAAAGAACAACTTTTCTTCTTTTAAATGTAGTCTAGCATGATATTGTAGCCATGGTAAACTGTCAGTGCTTCAGCTACTTGCTGTTGTAGGTTAGGATTTTGTCTTTCCCTGGAAATGCACATTTTCTTCTCATAGTGCTATAGCCATTGTGTGTAGGTAGATTTAAAGAAGATACTCGAATTATCTCTCAAGCTTTGCAACTCGTATAGGAACATCTCATATCATCAAGCTTATAAATACTGTTTACCAAAATAAACTTGCTTAACACTGCAATATATTCTATCTGGCATACACAAAAATTGTTGTGGCTTTCATGTCAGTGCAACTATTCTACAAATAAAAGAAATATTTTTCATTATGAGTATGATAAATTGATGACATCAAGGATGTATGGTACATCCTTGATTACGTAGATATGTGATTATTTGCAATTCTTGTGCACAGAACAAATAGCATGCGCATGAAATGCATTCGCGAAATCTTCCAACTGACCACTGGTGTAACCAGTGGTCAGCTATTGCTACTCTGGCTCCAAATTTAAGGCATAGGTTTTTCTCATAAGAGATCATGACATTGTCACTGTACGATTTTATGACTGCCATTGCCCACATGTGAATGAAGTGGCTTAGGTTTACTGGGGCTTGTACAGTAGAACTTTATTTGATTGAATTCAAAGCTTCTGTGTGGCAAGAAATGTTGAAGTATTATATGGTTTTCTTGTGGAATCATGCCACTTGCATTATAAATGCTTTATCTTCTCAAGAGCACACACACATACACACATACACACCAATTACATTTGTTGTTGTTGTTATTGTTGAACTAAACTTGTATGTAGGCTGGAAGAGTTGATCTCAACCAATCATTCAATGGATATTCAATCATGTCAGGGTTGATGTATGCACCCACACAGGCACAAAAGAGGCTATAGTTGTAGTGGTAGTTAAAACTATTGGACGTCGAGCATTCCGTTAGGGTGGATGAGAGGGTGGTATAATATGTGAGGTGAGGTGCCTAACTCTTCTTAACCCTTCTCGTCCCACCCCGCAGCAGCAGCAGGGCGATGAGATGCTCCAGGCACAGCAGCGGAGCCACAGGAAGGCCCTGGAGGACATGCAGCGTAGTCACCAGCAAGAGCTGGAGGAGAGAGAACAGGTGCTTAGAAAGGAGAAAGAGGATGAGGACAAGGCTGTCACCACTGGTAAGTTCGCCCCACTCTCCCTCGGATGTCCCTCAAATAGGGCATTGTTCCTCCTATAGGACATAAAATGGAGGTCCCGTGTGCAGATCTGCATGTGTGAGAGAGTCACAACTCATGCACGTAAAAGATCCCGCTTCATTCATTCATCACAGAGAGCAGGGTGTTTAACCCGGTGAAGTGGTCCCGCCTCACATCCAACTGGACCCCATGGAAGACCAGCTTAAAATAGCTGAATATGGGCTATCCAGCCATCTTCTCAGATGGAAAATGAACAAACAAACAAACTCTCCCCTATTCCTCGCTGTATGCCCCGGTATCCAGCCTATGCTGGTGTTAGTATCCGCCTTCAGGTACAACCAATGAAGCAATGCAGTAACCTCTGCCCCTATTGAGCAGTCTTTCTTGATGTGCTCAGAGTGGATGTGGTGTGCTGACAACAAATTTACTCACTAAAGGAAAACAGAAAATTTCTCACCATTTTAACATAACTTTCAACAAGTCAATTGTATTTCTAATACAATCAGCTTGAAGAGTATGTTTGGGGTGTAAACTGAGCAAAGAAACTCGCATGTTCAATACCTGCACCCCCCTCCCACACACACACCCACACCCACACCCACACTCTCACATATGCATTTGTGCAAATGCATTGTGATCATGGATGGTTTAGGTTTTATTATGTCAAGATTTTAGGGATAGTTGAAATGCTCCCAGATTTCTTACGCAGCATCCACAAAATTGATATTAACGTCTGCATTGTTTTCTTCTGTAGCAATATCGGCCGTGAAGAGAGCGTACGAGGCAGAGCTGGAGAAAGAGAGACGGTTGTCAGGGGATTCATCTCCCAAGGAGGTCGAATCCATCATGAAGAGGCACAGGTAAGGGGGATACAGAGAGATGTGGAGTATCTCACAAGGGAATGTTTAAGAAAAAAAAAGGTGTTATGAAATGGTTCCCATTAGCGATTGTTGCAATTCATATAAAATCATTTGAACCAAAATGTGAGCTAGTCTTAATTTCATGGGCAATTTGTGGGAAACCAGAGAGCAAAGTGCAGATAACATCTACTTCTTATAGTGTAAGATAGAAATTCCCCCCCCCCCCATTAAAAAACAAAACAAAGCAAAAACAAAAACAAAGATAAAAATGATGCAGCATAAAATACCCATTTTTGGAGGGTTTACGTGTAAGTTACAACCGTAGACGCATTCTCTGTATATTCATGTTAGTGAGCTGTTAGTTGTATCAAACAGGAATAATATTTCAACTACCAATTAATCAAATTGTAATTACTGAAAGAATATCACTTAGATGGTAAAAAAGAGGGTAGTATATATCAAGCTTTGTAAGCTGTAACTTACATTTTGTTTGTTTGTTTGTTTTGCTTTTTGGTGTTTTTTGGAGGGGGAGGAGTCTTTAATACTGCCTTGACAAATCCTGATTAAAAAAGGTGATCTTTCAGTCATACATGAGGGTACCATCATCCCCCATTGGCTCTGGCATCTCTCTCAAATTCATGTTTTTTCACTTTCCTGTCTGTCTTTCTCCTCCGATTTTGTTGCCGTGGCAGGGAGGTGGTGGACCAGATGAACAAGGATTGGCTGATCCTCTCCCACAAGTTCTCAGAGCAGTGCAAGGAGAACTCTACGCTGAACAAGGCCCTGCGGGCAATGCAGCGCTCCCAGCGGGAGGCCTACGAGCGGCTCCAGCGGGCGCAGGTGGAGAACCGGCAGCGGGTGGACTCCCTGGGGCAGGAGGTGGCCCGGCTGGAGGGCATGGTGCAGGGCGGAGACACGGCAGCAGGTGGTGGTGGTAGCGATGGTGAGGGAGATGGGTCAGACGAGGAGGAGGAATCCAGTGAGGAGGTGAAATTGATGCAGGTAGGTTAGGATGAAGCGAGTCTCTCATCAAGCTTGTATCGAAGGACCCACCTTGTTTTAAGATCGCTTTGTTTCTGGACATCCCAGCCATTTCAGAACCAGTTTTCATCAAATAAACTTTGAATTCGTCTTAGAATTGTATGCTCTTTCATATTTTAAAAGTGGTTTCTCATTATTTTACAAAAAGGTAAAAAAAAACCCTGAAGCCCCATCTCAACCAAAACTATACCATCCCCTTTTAAGAGCTATATAGTCTTGTGACTTATACTCTGGATCTGAGTTGAATTTATTTTAAGTAGTGAAGTTCAGTTGAAGTATGGAATGCTGTGTGTTTGTAGTAAAGCTCATCATATCATATGTGACCACCCAAGTCAAACTCAAAAACAGTAGGCCCAAATGAATTTCCACTTTTTTACACAGTTTAAAAGAGTAAGCTCTAAACTAAACTTTGAAATGATATATAACTTGTTAAAATTGAACCATCCCAAAACATTCAAAAAGTGATCGAAGTAAGAGAGAGTTGGGAGATGTAGTTTCATAGAAATAGGAGAAAAGAGAAATCAACATTTACATGTAGGGTATAATTTCCCAATTAGAACAGTGCCTGCTGGAAAGAAATATGGTCCAGAAAATTTGTTTATATCTTGGTTTTGGTTTCATTTTTAGCCGCCAAATTTTTAAAATTGGTAGAAAAATGATTACTCTCCTATGATTGACAGACTAAAAGATAGTAAGTAGTATTTGTTTTTATCTCTTTTGTAGTGAGGGAAGTTTGGTAATGACTGAAGAAATGGCAAGAATTATTTAAAATGAGTATGGAATATTTTGATTGGTAGTTGTATGTGTATTTTGTTCACTGTAAAGAATATCAGATGTCCGAGCAATTTTAAGGGATTGGCAAATGACTATTGGAATTTCAGAAATGGCGATGCTAAGACACATTGATAGTGACAAATTACATCTGGTATAGGCATATGTATACATTGTGTCATTTCCTTGTGCTTTTTTTTTTTTTTTTTTTTGCGTTTCACTGTCTATATCATCAAATGCCATCTAATGGTGACTAAGCTTCTACCTCTTGTAAAAAGGGACTCTGATTTTAAGTAATATTTCCATTATGCTACGATGTTGTTATTTCAAAAATTCATCACTTTTGACCTTGATCTCTTGCATCGATTTGTTCTTCAAACATTTTTCCAGGTGAACTTGAAGCTGCGAGAACTGGAGCTTGAGTTTGCCCAGGAGGAGATAGAGAACCTCAGGCGAGCCAAGGAGGAGGAGGCGAGTTCTAGCCTGAAGTCTGGGGCGGAGCAGCCGGGAGCTGGTGACATTGCTCACCGTGGCTCCTTGGCTAGTATTCAGGCAGAGTCTGGTACGTACAGCATGTTTGATCCCTTCTTCTGGCTATTTGTCTGTGTCTGTCTGTCTGTCTGTCTGTCTGTCTGTCTGTCTGTCTGTCTGTCTGTCTGTGTGTCTGTCCATCTGTCAATTCATTCCACTATCCATTCATTCAGTTTATTTCATTGTGGTATATGCGTGCCGACAAAAAATACGTATGTGTGATATTTTGATGCTACTGTGGTGCTGCACTATATACCAGAACATCAATCAATCACTGAGTGATATATGAAGTTTGAAAATTGGGCACAGAGAGATACTTATTACCTCCACCAAGGAAGGAGGTAATGTTTTCATCAGCGTTTGTTTTCTTGTTTGTCTGTGTGCAAACTAACTCAAAAAGTTGTGGACAGATGGAGATGAAACTTGTGCGAAAAGTTGATAATGACACAAGGAACAGATGATTAAATTTTGGGTAGTAATCCAGGTTTTTTGTTGTTGTTGTTGTTGTTGTTGTTGTTCATTTTTGAAGGATTTTTGATATTTTTGCCAATAGAGTCAGTGAACTTGGGAGTTAATGATATTTGAGGTTTGCCTACGCGCTCTAAAGCGCATGCTCTGCTCTGGCAAGGCGCTGTACAGCTGGAAGCTGATGACGTAAACAAAATGCTTCTATATTTGGAAATTGGAAGACTTTCAGCATGCGTGTATGGATGGAAATTAGACTGCTTGGTGGATGTCTGCACTCTCAAGAGTGCTCTTCTAGCTGAGAATGTTCTAATTCATTTCCTCTCCTCTTCTGTTCCGTCAATCTCAGATGGTTCAACGAGACCAAAGAGCAGAAGAAGTCTTTCAGATCTCACGACGAGATTCTACAAATCAAAGGTGAGCCTCAAGCAAAAGTTTAGATCTTCCAGTCTTGCGTCTATGCATATCCTTTAATAGTACAATATAAGGATTTGTTTTCACACACTGGTACTTTATTCCCAAATGCTGTCATGGCTTATGTTACTGTAATTAAGGATGACTCTTCAAGGCAGTTATTCTTGATTGTAGTTTTGATTTGAATGATTCTTTTTTACTCCAAATAAGATAACTTGAGATATAGTTTATGTGGTCCCAGCGGAGGTGGAAGATAAGAATTTCTTGCTTTATTCGAGAGATTAAATAACAGCCTTCAGATTATTACAAACTGTAATTAGAACATTTGCATGTTTAATTGTTTGTAAGTTATATGGAGTAGATGTCAACATATCAATTGCAGACAAGGGTAACATTGTAATATATGGCAATCCAGCTACCATGTCAAAAACTTGGATAAAATCCAAACAGCTGTGAAAATCTTAGGTGTTTCCTCAATGGTGACCGAAGAAATTGTGCACATACAAATCCCCAAAATCTGGTGGATAAATGATTTGAAAATCTCGTGCAACACCTTCTAGCTTTGAACAAGATGCTCACTTTTTATTTTACATCTCTTAAGAAGTGCACTTTGCACATTCAAGTGTAGATGGGTCCAAAATTATGACCAGGCATTACTGTTCCCTTATTTTTATTTGCAGAAATCTGACAAGAAGTGACCCGAGTGAGAACCCTGTGTGGGCTGGAGTCGGATTGTACTACGATTCTGAACAGTTACACTTCATGTGGTCATTCGTGGGATGAATGGCCACCCCCATCCTTCTGTGTGGTGGACTATGGATGCATATTGTCTGTGTCTCCTTCCCTTCTGAAGTATTTATTATCGCCAATCTTTCCTCTGGTGCTGAAGACTGCCCTCTATAGTCAATGAAGGAGACACTGTCCAATGTCAACATGCCACTGGGGGAGAAAAAGAGGGAAAATTAGAGATTGCCAACCATTCATTCATAGAGTGGTGTGGAAAGAAACTGTGAACATATTTGGGGAACCTGTGCCTCTTTGAAAAACGAGCTAAATGTAAGCGGTAAAAAACCATGACGTGATTCTAATAGCCTTCTCTGCGTATGTCGTGACGCCATGTGCGCGGACTGGCCAGTGGGTACCAAAAATCGTGCAGTGGTAGGATTATTTTACTGCCGTGACCACAAGAAACGTATGTGGATGAGTGACGAGGATGGAAAATGATATCCCGAGCGTAGCATGCGGTGACAATTAGACGGGGAGATCATGGATTATTGATCTACGGACACCATAGATGGAATTGTCGCTGCATTGGGCGTAGCAGGATATCGTTCTTGTGGCGTGTCGTTTCCACCTCGGGAAGAGTTCCATTCTGCCCTTCCTCCACGCTTACCCCATTCATGTGTCAACACTGCTGTTATTCATCATATTTGTGTATATGTTCTGACGAAGATTTGATCAATTTTACTTCAGATGATTTTTTGTTTCCCCCCTCGTAATCCTTCATCGACCAGTATTCAGCCCTTCTGTCAGGGCCGCAGTCTATGTCTATATGTATGACCTTATCGACATTCATTGAGGTTGTAGTTATATATTTATTACTCATCCATTCTCAATGATATTGTAATTATGGACTCCTTGCTTATGTAGTCCATCTGAGTCTTTTTGTGACGATCTCTTTGTATGAATGGAACTGCCACACATTCTGGAGGTTTCTCTCCGTTTTTTTTCGTAGGTGCGTGACATCCCGACGCTTTCAAAAGGTGACCTCGTCCAATGAGAAAAAGAGTTGATTTCAGATGTCTGAATTTTTTCGTTCTATTGTTTTCATTGAGGGGGAGGTTACTGGTAGAATACTTCTGGTTACTTCTGGAAGGAAGTGAGATTCAATAATATTGATACATTTTCGGTATCAGGTTGCTTGGTCGAAGCAAAGTTGGATGATTGTGAAGATTACTTGAGATGTAGTTTGCATATTATTTTCAAAACTAAAAAGAATTGGGTTTCAGATTGCTTGGTCGAAGCAAAGTTGGAAGATTATGAAGATATGAGATGTAGTGTGCATATCCTTTTTAAAATCAAAACTCCAACATCCCTCCCCCATTGTTGTGAAGTTAATATGTGTACATACCTGCAAGTTTACTCTCTCAAAGTATTTTGTTGATATGTTAACCCTAGTTAGCCCTTTACTATAAAGCCACCAACTCATGATGTCTAGGGATTTGTGACCTCAGAAATTCGTCCATAGCTCTCATTCGTCTCATAAGGTTTACACGCCTTACTTCCTAAGCATACGGACAGTAGGAGTTAGAGTATAGCGTGTGCTTTGCTTTCTCAAGTTGTGTCTAGGTGCAGCAACCTCCTGACAAGCCAGTGTAAATGTTTGAAGCATTTGAATACCTCATCCTAATGTCTTTACACATTTTTTTTTTGTCTTGCCGCAGTTTTTTTTTTTCACCCTAGCGCCCCTATTTCTTTTTTTCTTTTCATGTAAACATGACGGAGTGGGTATATCCTTAGAGGCAGTGACTGTGTTTAGATGTAATATTTTGTTAAGCTAGCTAGCTGTATTCGCTTGAACTTATTTTTGTCAACCTCAGATTTGAATGGCGAGTGATAAATGAATGTTTCATTAGTTTGTGGTGATTAATCTCAAAGTCAATATGTTAACATGTAATTTTTCTTTTCTCACGACCTGTCCACCGCTTTGATCGAGCAAGTATGAAATTGCTGCATATTGTATTTACGAGTAAATGCAATGAATAATTGTTGATATAATAAATCAGAAATATTTGTGATATACATAGCCCCTCAGTTTACCCACCAACTTCTCGATATGTTATGTCATACACTGGGTCTTCTTATAATTGTTTAACCTTCTGTATGCAAAGGATTATTAGTATATTTATTTTCAGTGATCTGATTTCATTTCTGGTGATATTTGAAAAACAAAATCCTTTTGGAGTCGAGCCAGTCATTGAAAAAAAAGAATGTCTTTTCGTTATTGTGATATGGCATGCTGAATCACCGTCTTTTAGTAGGAATGCATGTGATCACTCTGTTTTGTTTGTCTTCTCCATGATATTTCCTTGTGTAAAACCAGATGACTAAAATATGATTCCTTTATGACCGGTACGGGTTCATTTAGATATGACCATCATCAACATTCAGCCAGCTATATTATGACCAAATGGAGGTGTTATGACCAAACAAGAGTTTATTCCCATAATTCATTTTTTTTTTTTCTCCTGTATAAAATTCGAAACTCTTGTGGTACTGGTAGAAAGTCTGGAATATGTCTTCTTCTAATGGTATATGTCACGTGGAAAGTATCTGGCCTTCCTGACTTAAATTCCAGCTGTGTATATTTGTCTTTCCATTTTGTTAAACATTGGTAATTTCATTTATTGCTTTTTAAAGTTTTCAGTTCATAGCATTCTGCGCTTACATTCATCGGAGCCTTCAAATTTACATATTTTTTCCTTCCTTGTTAGAAGATACTGTGGAATGCGTGATTTAATCAAGAGATTAGCGAATGATCATATATATATATATATATAATATATAGGCAGATAGACCTACCCAGGGTCAAAACATATATTTACTTCGCCCTCTTTCTCTTTAAAGACCTGGTAGTACAGTGGACTCCCATTATACCGAAGTCCTTGGGACCGGCAGTTTTCTTTCGTTATATCAAAATTTCGTTATAAGCGAGCAAATAATCAATGAAAAACATAGAGGCGATAATGCTACGGGCCTGAATTCTAATTGCGTTGTAACTGGAATTTTGTTATAACCGTGTTTGTTATAACGGGAGTGCGCTGTGTGCGGATTCATGAGTGGCCCAATTCGATTCACGGCCCAAAAGAGTACAGTAAAAAAAAAAACCAAACAAACATGATAAGCACCAGTCAGCGAATAAACGCATCGAAGCATGCGCTTATCAGTAATGGCCGACTCCAATCAAGAGTCTTCAGCTCTGTGTGTTCTTTCACGGAGATCAGTAATGAAACTGTACACGATTCGTTACGGGAATTCTCGAATATATTCAAGCTGGGCAGGGTCTTCAGACTCCACGGTAGTCTCACATTGCCAGGTCTTTAAGTGTGATAACCACTCTATTTTGAATAGACCACAGACTGCACATATGCATAATCTTGACAGTTGCTTTACCCCTGTAGTTGGAATGACAGTGATTTCACAGGTTTTTACTAGTTTATTTAGTTAGTCCGTGATGATGACGACCCCCCCCCCCCCCATACCCCATAGCATCACCTAGGTGTGAGGACTTGTATGCTCATTTTTGTATAGTTCTTGAAACTGGTTTGAAAGCAATAAATGGCTTTGACATCTTCCATGTTACAATCGTATATTTTTAGTAGAAGACAAGACGCTAGGTGCATTTGTTAGTGCAGATGGCGTACAAGATATATGCCAAACTCTTCTACGATAATAAGAAAAAAAACATGTTTTGCTTTCTCTTTCTCTCTTCCTTAGAATAGGCTTTGTGTTAAAACAGAAAAGAACTTTACTTTTACAGGGCAGAAAATGAGTATCATTGTAGCAAACAAGTAGCATTATTTCCCGGTTCATTGTTTTATCATTTTGTATTTGGCAAATGTGGGCACAACATAAATATATGTATTGCTCTAGTCACATATTATGCAAAAAAAGAAAAGAAAAGGTTTTTAAAAAAGCTAGATTTGTAGTGTAATGTGTCTTTTTCATACAAATTTCTCACAATGTTTCTTCTTGTCATGGTAGTCTGTCTGTTTGTGTGCTTGGTGTAATTATAATGTACTGTATATCACTCTTGGAAATTCAGATGAAAAGTCCTGAGATACTGTCGAGTGTAACAAATTGAAGACTTTGTGCTTGCTTCGATACCCATATTTTGTGACCAGCAGCCTGCTTCCAGAACTACAACACTGATCGCGGTATCACACATAAACTTTTAAAGACATGTTATGGTATTATTCGCAATTGTTTTCTACTCTGTGCTTTCAAGTGTTAACAATTCATTGTAAACTAATATGACGTGTAAATATGATTTTCTATAAAACAAGAAAGGAGGAAAAAATTTCATTGTCATTCAACTTGGTTTTAGATATGAAGGATTTTTTTCCCTCTTATTTTATAGACATGGATTGAAAAAGAGGGAAGTATATGGTGGTATGTATGTGTGTGTGTGTGTGTGTGTGTGAGAGAGAGAGAGTGCATTCATGTTAGTACCAGAGGGGTGTTTTTTTTTAAAGAAAATGACTAACTGCCTGCAAGAAATTGAAAACAAAGAAATAAACTGTTTTGCACTACCAAGAATTCAAACCTATTGGTTATTCTGTGTTCTAAGTTTGGAAAGCTTCAGTTTCAGTAATATGTGAAGCTAATTTCTGTTGTTGGTTTATCACAGATCGGATGTGTCCGGGGCAAACAATATGATAGGAGATATTCATCGGTGCATGTAAATAGTCTTGATTCCCTCCCTGAATATTCCTCACATTTCCTCTCCATACGACCATATAACTCAACTTATTTATTTTTGTAGTGGGAAATTTAGTCGCTGTAGCCAACCTTATTTTTGATTATGATATTGTTATCTTATCAGGCAAGATCAGTATTTACTTCTGAGTTTAGCATTCTTACATCACTGATTTTGTGTGTCTATTTGTTTTGCGAATCAAATGGATGACTGTAAGGGATGTTGCTTCTTTTTTCTGTCTTTTTTTTTTTTCTTGTGGTATTGATTGGAACCAGAGATATGAGCTACATCTGGATGACATGTTCTTTTTGTTTTGTTTTGTTTCTTTCTCATTAGAATTCACAATACAATGGATTTCCATGTCTTGTAATTTTGCCTCCTATCAAGATCAACAAGTGTCAGATGTTATATGTCATAACATGTATTCTTTATGATAGTATTAATAAATTTACATCGATATTATTAAAACCAGGCATCTATCCATTTGTTGTTTTGATTTTTTTTTTACCTGTGTCCAAAGCAAAATAAATAAACAAATGAATGAAATAATAATAATGATCATCATCATCATAATCATTCATCGTCATCATCATCATCATCATCATTATCATCATCATGAAAATATATAAATAGGAAAAACATTGATAAGAGTAATGTAAGTACATAAGTTATGGTTTAGGATCTTGATCACTTCAGGTTCTTTGGCAAGATCATGCTAAGATTTATTTGTGGGTGTGTATTTGCTAATTCTCCAACAACCAATGGAGATATTATTTACAACTTGAAAATCGTTTGCCATGTGCAGAGTATGCAAAAGTCCATAATAAGAACACTCCACTATGTGTTTAATTTGACTTGTATGGTAAAGTGAGATGACCAGAACAATCAAATTTCCATCAAAACCAGACAAAAAATAAGTAATATTTTGAAGTGAAGCATTTTGTTAAAACAATCTCATCACGTATAGTGCATAAAAGAAAATTGGGATATTGTCATACAACACTCGGATTGTTGGATTTTTAAAAATGAAATACATGTAGATAAAAAATTGCATTGAAAATTTAGTGAGAATTTGTGTATTAGCGAATAGAAGACTTTGAGACCACCATGTCGCCTCATCTGTTTTACTTTGGTATCTAGAATTATTATACAGAAAAAGTAGATTGAAGCTTCTATAGTTCCATTATATTTTGGTTGGTTTGGCAAGCCTCTGGAAAACTTTGAAGTGCCAGCTATGTACCTTTGTTGAGACAGTGAGGAGACAATTTTGATGAAGATAATATAATTATGAGCCATGTATGCCTCACTGAGAGGATGTACGCAAAATGTGTGAAGCAATACAAAAAGAAAAATATGAATAGAGAATATCTAAAAAGTCTTTTGACGCAAGAGAGAATATACATGATGGCGACACATGAAGTGTTTGGAATCGAGAACGCTTTAATGAACTTGGACGGACAACAGACGGCACAAAAATCGGGAATGAACAATATCAGACACGACATATTGCAAATATACAAAAACAGTGTCATATCCAGTCAAGTCATTCGTTACGTCATTGGTGATTTAAAACTTAGATAGTAAAAAAAGGTCAAAATAAAAAGAGACATATCGTACAAGGCGATTAAATGCAGTAGAAAGCAGAGATCTCATACCAATGTTGCCAAATGGATCAGTTCATCAATGTCGAATTCACAACTCATTTATATTGATATCAAAGTTCTTCCATACATAAAGGTTTTCCATGACAACATTTTTTTTTTCTTTTAACGATTGAAAACTTGAAGTGCTGAGGAGTTGTATGCAATAAGGGGCGCTATGTACGCACTTGGCATACTTTACACTTTGTGTGAAGGAGCTAACAATCCAACTGTAGGCATTTGTATTGAAAAAGAATTGTAAGCACCACAACACACAAAGGTGAGGGGAAACTGAATCAATGGTTAAACAAACCTTTCTACTAGTGATATCCGAGACTTTGAATTCGTGAATAATGAATAATGAAATGGCGTCGCTGATCCGAGATCTGAAGCTTTGATAGAGCAGGTAATATAATGCAATGATGCAAGAACCAATCGCATTTATAAATACCGACACTTGAGGCGCGTTCGGACTGGCAAAAGATCGAGAAGTTTAAGATGGCGAAGTTTGGGTCATTGGTACCGGCGCGCGCAAGAAAGAAGAAAGAGCGCGCCGTTCGACGGCTAGTGATTGTGACGTAACAATGCACATTTGTAAATGACAATGGCCTCGCGCTTCGGAGACACCGCCCGCAAACATCCAGATCGAGAAGTTTGACGGGGGTGAGGGAAATATCCCTAATCGGAGTGATAAGTTTCGCGGGAAGTTTGCGGTCACACTGGCAAAACTTCGAAATCTTAAAGATCGCGATCTTAAACTTCGCGATCTTTTGACAGCCTGACCGAGCCCTTTTGCCTCGTACCTCCCTGGTCCTTTAAATCACTCATCTGACTGCCGTTCATAATACCAACTTACATGTATACACATCCATTTCTATCCACACCGTATATTACTGATCGTGCAAGCTTACAGTATCAACCACTGGTCAATGTACATTATTACATATGAAATCTCCGTGACACAACGGTCGTACTCATCATGTGACACCGTAAACTTTTACGATCAACATGATCAACAGCAGATGCGAGCGCAAGTGATCAGGGACTGGCGCCCCCCAATGGTCTCATGTAGGAGAATTGTGCATGACCATAATATTCTTTTCAGTTTGAAAAGGAACTACGAGTATTTACTTATGAAGAGGTGCAAGTCGCGGAACACCCTTAGCTACACACAGTGTGCATACCGGAGGATAACAGGATGACTAAGAAATGACCCTAAATTGACTTCAGTCAAAAAGTTTTGGAAAGAAGCTTACTGTCATCCAAAAGGATTTCTTTTCATTTTATTTTTGCGGGTAAAAGAAGAAAGAAGTATGTTAACAAGGGAGCAACAAAACTTTCGCGCGCGGAAAATTAGGGATGTTGGTATAGTGATAGTCTACACCACTTCGAGTTTAAAAGCGCGTCACTGTCACAGCCAAATTGTCACCAAGCAAGGTAATGGTGAAAGCACGAAGTAGGGCCTACTAGTACTCAGATATACTACATTTTCGTACAGTATGAGTCATTTTAATCATGATTGAACATCAACACCTGTGACACCAATAACCACGAGGATAACGGGGAAGGGGACTGAGTCAGCGTGAGGGAATTTTGAGTATAATAAATCTTCTGAGTAGGCATACGCACTGCAATTCCAGACAATCAATTTTGTTGATATAATTCATGCATTCCGAATTTTGTGATAATCTTTGACAACAGGCGTCAAATACAATGTACCACGTGACAGCGGGATTACGAAGGGTATACTGGAGAGAGATAATGTAGTAACATTGCTTAATTCATACGTGTTTGTCCCTTTACCAGATTTTTTTTTTCTTGGGGGGGGGGGGGGGGTTACGAGGGATTAATCGAGTAGAGATGATGCAGTAACGTTGTGAATGGTATTGTTTACCTTATATGAATAGCTTTGCCGATGTGATGAATGCCTACACAGTAAAACACTCCTTTTGGAAACGTAACCCATATCCACTGATTATATCATTGTTTCTGAAAATATTTTGTTTATACTTACTTCAGTGTATGGAAATTGCCGATAAGGTTATGGATATGGTCCTTAATGACACACATGTTAATGAATTGTTTGTCGACACCCTGCAAAAAGGCTGGAGATCCCTTCGCTCGATTCGATTATGCTACGACAGACGAAACTGCTAAACAAAGTGTATCGTTATGGCAACAAGAGCAGCGTAACTGGAAAGTTTCCATTTAATATAAGACCATGATCTGAAAGATTGTACCTCGTATTACTCTTGATGAAATGGACCTAGAATTTCGGATCCGAATGTGTATATATATTTTTACGAAAAAGACACCCAGTTGTTTCATCCTATGTATCGTTGATGTAATTCAAATTCTCATTAATTATATCGTGACACCCACAGTCATGAGATCAGCGTGCAAGTTACCCCTTTATTCCAGGATATCGAAGTTGTGTTTGGAAATCACAGTGGGTGTTTAAAGTTTAGTACAGTGTATACAATGCATGAATCCTATTGACATGAATTTCTGTAAAATGCATTTTATAGGCTTTCATGTGTCTTTGTTGTTTTCATTTTAACCAAATCTTTGCGGGGCTGTAACATCTATTATCAGATTAGTACAGATGACGTTTTCAAAAGCTCTGTTTCGGAAAAAATAGATAAAATAGTCTTATGTTTGGGAGAGAATTAAAGGAATTAACCCTATTTAACAAAGCATTCAGATTTGGGACAATCAAGAATAATGTTTTTATTTTTTGTAAGAAATATTAAACTTTGTACAATCATGTATAGATCGAATTTTATACAAAGATTTGTGTGGAAGACTTCTTATCACTAGCCACAAGAAGGAAAGTTAGGATTGAATTTAATAGAGGGTTTACGGAGCAAAAAGCAATCATTTCCAATCAAATGGCGGGTTTTTTTTTGTTGTTGTTGTTGTTTTGTTGTTTTTGTTTGTTTGTTTGTTTGTTTGTTGTTGTTGTTGTTGTTTTTTGCTTGTTTTTTTTTTTTTGGCTGTGTTTTCAATGCTCCAATATCTGCTAGCTCGATCCTTGTTCATTTTTGTGAGGTTTTTTTTTTGGCATTTTTTTTTAATTACATCATGTATAATATGTATAATATTCGTTGGTCATAGTATGAGAACGTGTGATATAGGGCTGTCTACTCATGACGAGTACGAGGATGAAGGCATGCAACCAAGGGTAGTCCTAAATGGATCAGAAGCGAATACCTCAAAAAAGCAACAATAGTGCTTAGAGCTTGAAGTGGACTTCATCATTGTCGTTGATTACAGAAGGTCGGTATAGAGCGAGAAGATCATTACTAGATGCAACTTCAGTTTCTGAAACATCAAACATTTGCTGATTTGTGCTGACATATAAAACGAACAAAACCAAAGAAATCGGTACAGCTTGTTACATTGCAAACCGAAGCAGTAACTTGAACACAGGCATACTGCTTTATCAAAGCCAATTCACGAACAACTTACGATTTCAATAAGAAAGTGCACTTCAGCACAATACACACGTAGTAAAGCAAAATGCACACAGATGACAATGTTTTCTCTATGTTCACAACATAATGCTAATGCGCAAATGCAAATGCGCAAATGCAAATATTCGGCGCATTTACCATGTTCATGTTGCCGATTACGTCGCTCGTCCGTCCTTGCCATTTGTACGTACGTTCCACTAATGAGTTACAAAAGTATAAATTCTTGCTCTCTCTCTCCTAATATAAAAGAAGATGAATGACGGAAAATCGTCATTACTTCACGTTTGCGCTCCACACACGCGTTACGTCACTTCACCTCGCCCATTTCGCAAGTTGTCCGTTCCATCGGTGAAATGCGTAAATCGGCATATTACTGAGCAGATCGCGCCTGGTCAACTGCAGGCATGCTTGCGTTGTCTCGTGGCGTCATTAGTTATGACGTAATAATGGTATCGTCCTACTCGCCCAGGGTAGCCTCTTCAGCATAATCAGCACTGATATTCCAGACGGCCCTGCAATAGTTACGCCAGTGTTGCCGGGTACCATTTCTACACCAGACCTGGGTCGAGAGGGACATCGTTTAGTGAGAACATCTCGTCCAAGGACGTAAGCTCTTGGTGGGACTCAAATTCGGGCCCTCCGTTTCAAAGGCAATAGTTCTATCAAACATACCACAATGCATACAGTTACATCACGTTACTGAAAGTCCTGACGTCAATTCATACACGCTTCCATCTTCTGTCTTGCAGATGGTCGTTAGTCATGAGCGTCACTAACAGCCTCGCCACTCCGCGCCTCCTAGCTCGTCCGCGTCTCGTGCAGTCCAATTAGTTGAGCTACTTGGGGCAAAACGCTCATCGTCATACGAAACCGTTATATCTTCACACTGCCGCTTAATCTTACGGTCGGGAGATGGCTTCGTGGCGATGTGGTATTATGATAACGATTTTCACCGAGTTCTAATCCATTGGATACAACTATCTTCATTACAAAACGAATGCCACAGCAATTGTCCAAAGAATTCGACTCGCATTTGTACAGGATGGCAGTATGATATGTCGAATTGTAGAGGGCGTTGAACCTCTATCGGCTGTGCTTACCACATCGTGGCATTTTGCTGATACAGTTTTCATTATTGTCAGTCGGTATGGCGAGAGCTGTTGGAATTTATTTGACCATTTCACATAGACTACATATACCGGTGTGTGTGTGTGTGTGTGTGTGTGTGTGTGTGTGTGTGCATACATGCGCGAGTGACAGTTATTCAGGTAAGTTTCTGCCTGTCGCACACCGTTGAAGGCTAACGTTGAAAGCTAATCAGATCAGCGGTACCGACCAGGTCGGGTGACTCGTGACTCGTACCTGTGGACGCATTGGCAGGATGTGATATGGACAAAGATAGATAAAGATGTATCCGACCTGTCATCATAGCCTTGTATTCGTTCGCTTTTATGAATAGTGTCTGATGAAATAAGGGAGCTGCAGCTATAGATGAAAAAAAGCACGCGTGCGAGGCTTTAAAAGCGCGTAAATCGACAGGCTAGGGACTCTGCTTAAAACAAACCACAAACCCCGCGAACTGCCGCGTGGCTAACAACGCCTGTAACATCTCGCATTCCGCCGTTGCACAGTAGACCTGGGGCATTTCATGAAGCATTTTGGTCGGATATTTTTCTGACAAACTGTTACAAGCTACTGAAATCCTTGCATCTTATTGGCTAAGAGCAAATTTGTCCGACAACGTTGTCGGACAAAATGTTTGATGAAATGCCCCCCTGGTATTGCCTCGTAAAAGTGGTTCTTTGCTGTCTGAAACCGAGCTGAGTACTGCGATATGGCAACTGAATCTAG
Organism: Diadema setosum; assembly: GCF_964275005.1. NCBI lineage: Eukaryota > Metazoa > Echinodermata > Echinoidea > Diadematoida > Diadematidae > Diadema > Diadema setosum. Next base: position 6,695,431 of record NC_092692.1, on the reverse strand, counting down.
ATCCAGTGCACTATGGGATGGCGTTGATTGGTAATGCCATCAAACTGGGGGCGGATGAGCACTGACCGATCCATCAGTGCGACGGCCTTGCCATGACCATTACCGGCCTCTGCCAGGCGGTCGTTGGCGTTATTCATCCGCACGAATGTCTATGATCTACGAACTACTCGTCACAAAAGTGATTTGGTCCACTCCAACCTTGACTGGGCTAACCCACCTGCTGTAGACTACCAATGACTCGTATCTGAATACAAAATCACACTCGTGTTATTTGTTGGGTTTATATTTTTCACATTCCCACACTCGTCATTCACTGGATGCAGCACATAGCTTTCCGTAGCTTTCGATGGATGCTTCCCCGCTCGCTCTCATCATCGTCCTCCTCATCCATGCTGCTACCTCTCAAAGTCTTGATGCGGAGTTGCAAAAGGTCGCTTCGGACGCTCGGTCTTCGCGCGTTCGGCGCCACCATGCCGCATGCCTCGCTGAGCCGTCTCCTCAGGGCTAGCTTGCCGTTGCTGCTCGGCCTGAGCGAAGTCGGTCCGTGGCTGGCGCTTACTTTCCTGTGTAACGACGGACTCATTTCGCTCGGCAGTCGGGCGTTCTCGAACAACGATCTGAAGAGGACGTCGACGTTGTAAAACTTCTTGGCAGACGTCTCGAGGAAAGTGCAGCGCCGAGTCTGATCGAAGGTGCCTTTGGCCTCCTCGAGTGGGACTTGTCTGCCGCCATCTTTGTCGCACTTGTTTCCCGCAATGACCATCGGCGGGCACTTCATGCCGTTGGCGGTGTTCTTCGTCAGCTGGATCTGGTCGCGCAGGCGCACTGCCTCCTGAAAGCTGGTCCTGTCGTCGATGCTGTAGACAATGATGAATACATCACCTGAAATGAGACAGAAGATCAAGATAAATGAGTAAATGACTTCACAAAGTTAAGATATAATGACATAACACAGCGCCAATGGGTCATTGTCACAGTGCTTACATTGCAGGGCAAGCCCTACTTCGTTTTGTTTTCTGCGATGTGTAACTCAAGGAGAAAGGCATTGAATTAACTGAAAAACTCAATCTTGACGCTAAAAGATGAAAGTCTAAATATAATTTACGTTGTCACTTTCTACGGCAACGGTCACGTGTATGTCCGAATCTGTCCGAATCTGTGTCCGCAAGAAGTAATCCTTTTCTCTTGCAAATACGAACGCAATGATTGTCATCAACACTGATCAGAACTCCTAGGAATACAGTAATCCCTTCAAAAATAAAAACTTATATTTGAATGGATCAAAACCCCAAATAGGATCGTGTAGTAGAGGTAGACTTTACGCGATTGTTGAGTGTGTCTGTGAGGATATACAAAAAGAAGATCTGAAATATAAGTCTTCAAGAAGTGTGTTATAGTATTTTGTGTTACACTTAAATGTAAGATGACTGAATGAGCGCCTTGTGAGTTGTTAAATGCTTTAAGGAAATTATGAGACCTCTCGGGAATGGGATAGAGACGGAATACAAATGTATTCACTTGATTATTGTAATAAAAGCAAAGTTTCTCATATCCTATCCAGGTAGAACGATCCATCATGGTTTATATACAATATATTCTTGCTTTTTATCGTTGTTTATATCGTTAGCTTGATTCATCCCCGTCGTTAGAGCATTAATAGGGAGGTTTAGATTTTAGACGCGCGGACGTTCAAAGAGAAAAAACATGATCTGAGCGTGCGCAGTAGCGCGGATCAAGTTACTGCGCACGCTCAGATCATTTTTTTTTTCTCTTTGAACGTCCGCGCGTCTAAAATCTAAAGCTCCCTACTATCGCAAGCTGGAACGTATTGGTTAAAAGATTTCAATACCCTCTGCGCGCGCGCGCGTGCGTGTGTGTGTGTGTGTGTGTGTGTGTGTAATCAGAAATCATACATTTTTCATGGCGAGGAAAGAATTTGATGAAAGACTTTGTTTGTCGAACGGGCTCTGTTCATATTTGCCGGGCGTGACTTAAGCTGAAGTGGTCTGTGACTGGCCGAGTACGAGTTCCACTGTCCGTGCCGGTCGGAAAGTCACGATCTCTCGCTAGCGAGCGGCGGTATATACACAGATGACTCCTGAGGTTTTTTGTCAATATCCCCCATGCATTCGCCGCCAACAATTCAAACGGTAAATATGCTGATGGTGAAGAAAAAATAAACTTCAAAGAACAAAACTCTCGCTCCTCCGGTGTGTCCAAGAGTACATATACTTCGCTATTCCCCAAGCAATTGTAGAGTTTGCACAGACAATGCAAGTGAATGGAAAAAGTAACTTTGCGCATATGGACGGACGTTTTTACAAATCTTTTTTTTTTTATCATTCTTTTCGTTTGGCACACACATGATATTTCATTGCGACTGCATCACGGCCGCGTACAATTTGTTTCCAAGGACACCAAAGGCTCCTGTGTTCGTAAATTATCGGTGATTGAAAAAAAAAGTACGTTGACTTCACCTTTCCCTATCGCAGTTCAGTGTCAAATTATTTCCTAAGTCCCCCTATGAAGTCAGATTATCAAAACGACATGACGCTACAGCTGTAGACTCCCAATCAGCAAAGCCTTGCTGCAAACTTGGTCGACAGCATAATGCTTGTCGATCACACTTGAGCAGTGTGATTCACGAACATACACTGAATCAATGAGAATGCCATAAGCCTCCGGATTTAGTGCATAATCTATCATTCACAGCGAATACACACTGCGAATCACTAAAAGGGTCAAATTTGTATGAATTAAATAGACTAATTGCCTCTTGCATCCCCCGAAACACAAAGATCTTCGTGCCTACATACGACCTTGATGATAATAAAAACTCATCCAAGCTAACGATCGAGAGAATATGCGCACAATGAACACCTCCTCCCAGGTAAACTTACTTTCACACACACATTACTACTCTTTCACTGAAGAAGTTACTTTCTTGACTCCTATACACACAAACACATACATACATACATACATACATACATACATACATACATACATACATACATACATACATACATACACACACAATTATATACACACAGAAACACACGCACAACACTTCTGATAACACTTGACGATTTTCCACAAAAATTCACAACCAGAACCACGTATACGTCTAAACCCGTATATATCTGAGACGACTGTTGTATGAAAGTAGGCCAAGGACCACCTTACCCTTAACCCTCCCCTGAGGCCTCCCCGTAAAGATTTTCGTGCCTGCGTTCAACTTTACCCTTCACTCAAAAAGCTGGTAAAAGATATCTAAGCACTTTCCCAAACGCTGCACACAGTGTGTGACGGAAATAACAAACGAACACTTTACGCGAACCACGCGTTGTTGTTGTTGTTTTTATATTTCCTTTATTCTTTCTCGTTTGACAGAACATCGTTCCTAACCTCGATCGGCATAATGTGCCTTGACAGGCAAACTGTTAGTGACAACCACGCATTCTTGTACATACAGGGGCACGGTCTGTCAGCCTATACTACCCACAACACGTCGGTACTCCAGCAGGCTTTTGCCGCCGTCGATGCGACGAGTGGCTGCACACGACAGCCAGCGACTCTCCGGAACTTGTTGAGTGGAGCGCCATAAATAGAAACACTCCAGTCCGCAAACCCTGGCGAATAGAGACGTCGCTATCCGCGTCGTTGGCGATTTTCACCCAGTTATTCCTGCCCACCCCCTCCTTCCCATCCACATCAATTTAATCCTGCTATTATGCGCGGAGAACTACAGAAAAGTGCACCATTTTACCTTCTTTTTTTTTTTCTTTCGGATGAACAAATCACATCGTGACTATTGTCATTGCTCCTTCCGTTAATGCGGTCATGAGCTGATGTAATGATATCCATTAAAGTGTGGTTTTTTTTTTTATCTCTCTCTCTCTCTCTCTCTCCGAGGAAAAGGAGAGTATAGATTGACTACAGTGACGTTTTGATGTAATGAAAGGGGTTGGGGCTCTTTAGTGAGAAAGTAGTATATTTGGTCTTTAATAGCATTACCATGACCTAATGGTTGCTTAAGAGTGAGTACTTCCCTCTTGAGAAGTTCATGAAAGACTACACTAGACATAATACACACAACGACCTCTTCCTCCCAGGTAAATTATTGACATGATGTCTCACCCTGGATATCTAGAAGGCACTGCACTTTAAACCACAATACACAAACATTCTGTTCTAAGCAAGCTTTTGATCTGTGACGCGAACGCTGAGACGACGCAACCTCCAGGGTTGGACAATGAAAGCAGCTGTTTCGCGCCTGTGCCGAAGACCACTTCTGGCCTATTAGCGTCGTCTTTGCGTCCGCGTTGGAGATCTAAAGCTCGCTATGCTTTCATCGAAGAAGCGACTTTCTCAACTCTTCAAACACATACACACAAACACCACACACACAAAGAGACTGACGCACACGTTCTTTCATCCCTTCATGATGAAAAGATAGTTTTCAATGAGTCCCCCCCCCCCCCCACACACACATACGGGGATATATCTACCCAACGTTTCTGATAGAAACGGTAAGGCAATTCTTGCATGTCTATCTTTCATGCCGTGTATGAGTGATTATAATTATGTGTGTGTGTGTGTTGTATATGCAAAAGAGACGAAAAAATAAAAAAAAAATGAGAGAGAGAGAGAGATCATCTGATAACACCATCTCTCTCCTCTCGTAAAAATGATTGCGTTGAGTTATCATGTTTTCCTTCTTTCCCTCCATCCCATTAGACAAAATGCATCAACATGATGATGAACTGATGTATTTGTACAGGGCCTAGTATGAGTTTGTTCATGTATTGAGTATCATGCTTGCATGTGATATTTGTATGAGTTCGGAGGAAGTACAGACACAATCCACATCCATTAGCAGACGAGGATCCTGTATTCGATTCCAGTCGAAAATCTTATTGGGATAGGGAGTAACTTTACCCTTGTCAATACACACACAACCTATGTCGCACCCCCCCCCCCATCCTCCTTCATAACCCCCTCTCATTCTCTTCTATCTCGATTTTTACAGTCTGCAACTTAATGTTGATGAAATAAGGAACGTGATATCAACGAAACCCGCATTCTTGATCTCGCATGCTTCTGCCCGTGCGCCGTTCTCCCCGAATCCCTCCCATGAACTGATTACGCATACATAGCTGAGATGGCGCCACCGAGGCGTGGCGGCCAATATTTGAAAATCAAAGAGATCGGCGCGAAATGCGCGGCAAAATCGGTACGGCAGACGACTGCCCAAACTTGGGTAAGGCTCAATTGTTGAGAGGGAGTTGTCTCTCTCCCCTCTACCTCCCCTTCCTCCTCCTCCTCCCCCCCCCCCCCTCTCTCTCTCTCTGAGTAGACCCGATCTTGACTTGGCAAGTCGTGTTGACTCAGCAGGTAGGAGATAGGGTCTCATACATAATGGATCTCACCACTTGCACGGTCGAGGAAGTCAGCAGAAGTTTGTTCTCGAGTCAGGAGACTTGCATGGAATGTAGAAACACACATTGATCGATATTGTGCTTCTCTTGTCTTTCAGCCCCAGATATTCATAGCTTTGGCATCTTCTTATCATTTGTAAACACTTACTCACCGAGGCAGAGTAAATATGTGGCTATAAGTTTTCACTGACTGCGGCGCTTTCATCGTCTCGCCCTTCGTTCGCAATTGGGAAAGTATAGGAAGCAGAAAAGAATGTGCTTTAATGGTAATAGACTTTAAAAAGTGAAATTGGCACTTGAGATACATTACTCTAAGACTTTGAGATAAAATTGTGTTAAAAACATTGGTAATGATTTTGTTGTGGTATTAACAATATGGATAATGATGGTAACAGTGATGGCAACAACTGCCAACACATTAATTTTGACAGCTTGGCCTATTACCTGTAGTATCAATGCTACTACAACTACTATTATTTCTACTACACTGTACGACTACTACTACCTCCTACTACTGCTAATACTACTACTATTGCTACTCCTGCTATATTACTACCATTACTACTACTACTACTACTACAACTACTTCTACTACTACTGTAATTCTACTACTACTACTACTACTACTACTACTACTACTACTACTTCTACTACTATCACTACTACTACTGCTATTAGTCGATGGTAACAATATAGGGGTATAGCGATGCGCTGACAGTGAACATGTTTTTATAAACAAAATATGAGTTACAACTTACAAATACTAGAAACCCAAAAGCATCTGTCTCTTCATACTAATCTGCTATCACGAATCTCGCCCGAGCGTGATCGATAATCTACCGATATCAATCTCTGACCAATCTGATCCGGGCGCCATTTCGAGCATCACGTTCGCGGCTGTCCATCAACCCTTCTGCAGGTTTTGGTCCGATATCTATTTATCTATCTATCTATCTTATATAATATAATATAATATAATATAATATAATATAATATAATATAATATAATATATGTGCATATATACACCACATAATAATATGTGTGTGTGTGCAAATATATTTTACTATCCCATACTATATTGATCTCTCTCTCTCTCTCTCTCTCTCTCTCTCTCTCTATATATATATATATATATATATATATATATATATATATATATATATATTCATATGAACTCAGTTATACTGATGAATCAATGTAAGGATGATAGCGGTACAAAATGATATAAATGATGCAGTGGAAACAACTGCAATTTTGAAGCACTGTACAAGTATGTTTGTTGGCGTGTGTCTGTGTCTAAATGTATTTGTTTGTGTAGATGCACACGATAAGAAACTAGAGAGAGGGAGGGATAAAGAAAGAGAGAGATATAAAGAGAGAGAGATAAAGAAAGAGAGATATATAAAGAAAGAAAGAGATATAAAGAAAGAGAGAGATATATAAAGAGAGGGATATAAAGAAAGAGAGAGATATAAATAAAGAGAGATATAAAGAAAGAGAGAGAGATATAAAGAAAGAGAGAGAGATATAAAGAAAGAGATATAAAGAAAGAGAGAGAGATGTATAAAGAGAGAGATATAAAGAAAGAGAGGGAGAGATAAAGCGACAAACAGACAGATATCGAGAGGGAAAGGGGAAAGTCGTGACTATCAAACAAACCACGACCGACACTGGGGAACTTCTTCGCGAAGTATATTCCACCATCACTCCCCCTCCTTTCCCCAAACCATCCCACTCGAAATTTCTCGGTCTTTCTGGTCAAAGTCAAGGTTTTAATCAACCAAGGTAAGAGAGCACTCGGCCCAAGGTCGCCTCCGGGGACGACCTTCCCCTCAGCACGACGGGGACAGAATAACGTCTTCCGAGAGGAAAGATTGGACGGCGAGATAAAGAGTCGTCGAAGGACACAATTTAGTCGCTAAGCGTGATAACAAAAAAACAAAACATACTGCACAAAACGAAGCTAGAGAGGCATGAGCAGAATAATCGAGATAAAAGAGATGGAATGAATTAGGAAATAGGTTATAGGTTGAAGCGCAACAGGCGGAGCGCAGATAAAAGAGGGAATTGCAGAAGCAGAAAAAGTACCAGTAGTACTGATGTGGCTGCATCCCCTTTTCAGCAGGGTCATAGAGCGGAGGGGTGCGGGGTAATCTGATTCCCAGCCGCTGTTTTCACATCTTAACTGGATAAGCAGATAGTGAGGGCGCTATAAGGAGGGAGATCCGCCAGAGAGCATTGAAAGTGAATAACGGCTATCACGGCACCATGCCACTTTAAGGGGTCATTTCTCCGTCTTCGCACCTTTGTTAGATCAGGTGAGCTGATAGTGATATGGGAAACTCGGATTGCGAAACGGGATAACTGCCGCCATTGTTGGTGGAAACGCTCTTCGCTCAGTTTATTGTCTCATATCCTCTCGAAGCAGCATCTTCCTTACATATCTCACGAAAGAATGCAATGAGCAAAGCACGGGAAGATTTACTCGTATATCATTCAAACCATATTTGCAGTGAATCCAAAAGGAGAAGTCAATAAGAGTGCTCCAGAAAGTGTGGATTGAAAAAACAAAACAAAACCGGTGACTCACTTTTCAAAAGCAATAACGGCTTGGCAGAATCGATAAATCGCAGTTCAGAACAGCGAAATAAAAATCACTGATTCCTGAGTGAAACCACTGAGAAATCTCATTGTCTTTGTTCATACCGCTTACAATGCACAAGTGCAGATTGCGTAGCGCTGTTCTATCTACACACATTCACAAAAGCACACGTGCCACATTCTAGTACTCATACTCATCAAAAAACGGAGTGGTTGAGTTTGATACATCTTTGTGCCATTGTTGACTCGACAGAAAAGTTTGCATGAAGTGGCATGCACTGGAGAGTGAGTGTGCGCTCATGCACAGATCGACCTACATTTCAATGCTCGTCAGACGCAAACATTTAGACGCACGCACACACACCCAAACACACAAATTAATAATAATGCAGGCACCTATCTATTACGCAGAATGGAGCAAAGTGCGACGTAAGTCGTGGCGGCGTCAGGAAGATAAGTGCCACTTTAACAACATTATCAGCTAAAGGGGAGCGTCGCCCTTGTTTGTTGTCTGGTATGAAATCGCTTGAAGCCTCCCAATGTCATGCCTTGCCTCCCTCGAGGCCCCCTTACCCGTAGCTCCCTGCCCCTCCCCTTCTTTACCTCTCTCCAAAGTGTTTCCCCCGGCAAATCAGCGATGACGCCAGCTAACACATATAACCATACTGCTGTAAGTGGCGCCACCTATTTCTTTGCATTAAAGCGTACACATCCGATGCAGCTTTTGTTCCTAAAAATTTAACTACTCCATGCATACTTTGCCGGCCAATTCGTACAACTGGAATCTGCTAAAGTTTGGCAACAACACTTTCCATTTTCCAAACAGAAACCGTATTTTAACTGCATTTTGTTGTATCACTTTCTATATCATTACAGGGAGTAAAGGCAATGACGTTTGTAGTGGGCATTATGTATCTGCTGCGTGTACACTTAACAACGTCGCCACAGGTAATATCTCATTGCCCATTTCAAGGCAGCTGTAATGACTGGCTACTCGTTGACACAGTTAACTTTCCAATTCCACAGGCTTTGCAATTGTTATACTTCTGACTTTCCTATCTCTATACATGTATTTTATTTTGAGCTGTTCATTTCCCCGACACACTAGATTACGCTGAAGCTTAAAAACTCCGGCATATAAAACCCAACAACAAGAACAAGCACTTACGATGCTGTCAAACTCACTGACGTAAATGACTTGTTGTTGTACAGCGATGGTTTCCGCAGCACAAGCGAAGGTTACAGTTCAGACATATTGCTTGATTCAACTCGCGCTATACTCACACCGTCATGGACTAACTCATTAATTTATCTTCGAGCACATACGGATATATCCGTCATCGGAGAGTGATCATAGGTCTGCTGTGTTTAGTCTACGGGTTTGTTATTGGTCTCCTATTACTGGAGAAAACACCATCTACCAATAAGTTCCGGCTGAAGCGGGGACGTCAAAAGTGCAAGGCGAAACCAGCTAATTAAGTCGCAGGAATAGTATACGAGTGGTGGAGATGACAAACATAGCGCCCCCGCTCGATTTCCGGAGATAACGTTTATTACTGTGTATAGCGCGCTAGGATATCATTATTTGATACTAAATTTTTTTTCTACCCCACTTTATTGTGAAGCAGTCGGAAGAGTCAAGGTACCTTCGTGTATAGCTTTCATCTCGACCTTCGGAACATCAGATTACTTTTTCATCCGTTTCGAAATCCTTTCCGAGTTAGACAGTCCTATACAGGTACACCCGGGGGCGATGGTAGAAAACAGCACTCACGACAATCGTATAGTCCTGACCCTATTTATAATATATACATATAAATATATCCATATTTTCGTATCATCGGTCAGTCAACGTAGTGAAAGCAAATAATTATATTAATCTGCATTGAAGAAATATACTCAGAGGAATAAATAATTTGTGTTCGTTTGTTTGCTTCTTTGTTCGTTTTTTTTTTTTGTTCCGAGTTTACTGTTCGAAATAAATGCTGCCATTTCAGATCTCTCTCCCATTGAAGCGCTATGAAAATCTGATCATTGCCTCCGAAATTGCGATCGCCGAAATTCATCGTGATAACAGATGGAACACTTTAAAAACGCAATCGGGACTATTTTTTGACATAGAAAAAATGCAGGTAATAAGATTGTTAACATGGGGAAAAGAGTGATTGAGAATGGCGGAACGTGATTTGAAAAATCGTTGTTGTTGTTGTTGTGTTGTTCTTTTTGTAGAAACTTCATTCCGTTTGCTTGCAGACTTCCCCCATTTTCTAGTGCTCGATTAGCACAAAACGTGTTCCCCCTGAAGCCCGTTTTACAAAGCGAGTTCTGTCGCTTGTCTGAAGGTGAAAGGGTTCTTTGATTTTTTTTTTCTATCGGACGAGGAGGGAATCAAAGATGAGGAAGTAAGATGGCGGGAAGGGCTGGGAAGAGACCGACATCGATACACTTGATAATCTCATTACCAAACTCGCGTTATTCATGCCTGATCGTCGCTGCCTGCTCGGAAAACTAATATGTAGAGATTTCCCGCGCAAATTAGTGCGGGAAATCACGGATGCGTTATGCCTACGCCCCCCATGTCGGGAAGATTCGAAAAGGGTGGGCAAGCCAAGCTGAAGGGCGGCGAAACGCTTACAGAAAGATTCAGAAGCACCGGGAAAAGACATGCAGATGAGAAAAGAATGCAAGAATTCAAAGCGAAAAGGGGACAGGAAAGAAAATGAAAAATGAAATGGCAAATCTGAATAAGCAGAAGAAGCATACGAACACAAACCCACAGGAAGAGAACGAAAAGGGAAAAGGTGAAGGACCAAAAAAGGAAATATCATTTGAGTACAAAAGAAATACGGAGAGAAATATGGGGAAACCGAGTGAAGAATTGTAAAGAATATTATAAAACAGATAATGATCGCGACTCCACAAACCATAGTCTTCTGGAAACGTCAATAGACTCAATAACTATTGCCATTAATGTAATAGCTTTATCTCAAATAGTGTTTAGAAGTACGATAAGATAAGCACGATTCAATTCAAGAGAGAGAGGAGAGAGAGAGAGAGAGAGAGAGAGGTGGGGTAGGGAGAAAGAAAAAGGGGCGGGGGCTTGATATCTGTGCAATACGTGACGGAGAATGAGATATATCCATTATAGAAAAGGGATAAAATTGTTTAACGCAGTCTGCCATCGTAATCGTCATTCTATTACAAAAATGTGGCACGCAACTGAGCGGATGCATGCAGGCATACACACTATTAGTTGTGTACTCTGGCGAAGCACCGTATTTTCTTTCCCTTTCTCATATATCAAATCTGTCTTACCTATACCCTCTTTTCTGTCTTTAGCTGTTTATTTTTTTCTCTCTCTCTACCTTTTGTCTCTCCCTCTCTTTCTCCCTTCCTTTTTCCCTCTCCCTCTGTCCTGGAGACTCGATATTGATTGGATAAATAAGCGGTAAAAATGGGACGAAAGTTTTACATCGTATAAAATGGCCCGCGGTGAGCTGGACGGCTCTTGGCGGAGACCTGTTTTGGTCGCTGCGCCGGCAACCAACATAATTGATTTGCGCGAGCTGATTCCGTAGCTGCTGGCAAAAATCTTGGAGATCCAGAGGGAGCTTGAACAGCATATTATCATCAAGAAGGAGCCGTGCCCAAACAGAACCGGTGAGCTAACGACCGTCGCTGGATTACCAAACACTAATTTATTCACGGCAGAAAAGGTGTTGCGCTCGCGGCGCACTAATCGAATGGGCCTTTACTGCGCGCACACATCTACAAACGTCCACACAAATACATAAACAGTATACAAACAAAATCACACAGTTAAACTGTAAGCCTATCATTATACTTCTTTTTTTCTTCCTCTTTTTGTGACTTGAGCTACCGGCATTCTGCTTATAGCCCGAATAGTTGATATCGCCTTACAATGATTAGATGATTACACTGATATATGAACATAACAAGTGGCTAGAAATAAAGACAAATACGAAGAAAGCGAGAGAAAAAAAGAGGGAGTGAGAGAAAGCGAAAGAGAAGGGGGGGGGGGGGGGAGAAGGGATGAGAAAAGAAAAACGTCTCTTAAAAGTTTCCTGATCAACTTTTTGATAAGCATCTCTATGACTGTGAGATGAGTCATTATAGCCATTCCAAACTTGGTGATATGGAGAATAATTATGCGAATATTAACTATACAATCATGCAGACACAACTGAGTCACCCAACACAATTTAATCACCGGCGATGACGAGATTCCGTGTATAGGAAAACCCTGTTCGTGCCAGCATAGGGCTCCTTGAATATTCTCACACCAGATGAAAACTGTTTGATCAGGTTGATGAAGAGTAATCCCTCAACATTCCTACATTTTTGGGGAGGTTCGACATTCATTCCTTTAAAGGGATCGTACAGTTTTGGTTGAGACCTAATTTCAGGTTTCTAACATTTTTTGGTGAAATAATGAGAAAACTTTCATGAAATATGAAAGAGTATGTAATTCTATGAGGAATTCAACGTTTATCAACTTGATGAAAATTGGTTTTGAAATGGCTGAGATATCCAAAAAGAGCGATTCTAATAAAGTGTGGGACCCACACTTTATTACGATAGCTTTGTTTTACTTTGTCTTTGGATGTTTCAGTCATTCCAAACCCGATTTTCATCAAATAAACTTTGAATTCCTCTTAAAATGGTATGCTCTGTACTGTATCATAAGTGTTTCTTGGTATCTCGAAAAAAGTTAAAAGCCCAATTCTCATCTTCACCAATACTGTACCATCCCTTTAACTCTTTTTGTGCTACACGAACTTTGGACAGTGTGTACACCATACAAATGGTGGTTTCTGTGCCAGTTGACACTTCAAGTACACAAAAGGTTTTAAAATTAGATGGATTTAAACTGTCTAAAGCAGAATTAGAAAAGTCTTCCATTCTTAAGATAGTTCCATGGGTCATGTTACATGGATCTTCCAATTAAGGATTTCAGACCTGAACAAGATCAGTACAAAACCAAAGCACAAACACTGGCAGATTTCATATTTGATAATGAAAAATGGGAAGCACGTTGAGTCTTTCGTGGCTTTCGCTTTTTAGATTTAACTTTGATATATATGTGTATATATATATATATATATATATATATATATATATATATAATATATATAAACACTATACAAAAACCAACAGACGAAAAAAATAGTCTTGAAACATAAGTCTCTTTCATAGAAATATTTACCAACAGGTGAGAAGTAATTTGCAAATACGCGGGAATTCGAGTGTCTGAATTACAGCGCGAGGCAATCAATCTCCGCGTTCTGATTGGCTGAGCGGATGTCGGGGACACCGGCATGCAATGATCATAGTTACGGCTATCCTCCATCGGGCGCGAAATCAGATGCACCAAACAATCTTTATGCCCAGGAGGGTGTGAGAGCGCGATATTCAACGCCGAGTTATTGCTCCATGTACTCAAATTCCTCGAACCCATTTTAATCATTTTTCTTTTTTTGGTTCCCTTGAAGTAACGAGCTTCCAGCCAAGAGAAGGGGGAAATAGAAGGAAACATTTTGAAAGCACTCGAAGAAACAATCCACTCGATTATCTCTAATTGCGTGTACTTCCGCCACAATGTAAAGTCAAGCATAGACGCTGAGTGATACTCTTGCCATCTCATCTCGGGGCCGGTCACATTATTTCTTCCAAAATATGATACAAATTTTTCCCGTCTCAAGAGATATACTGGGATCTCATAATTTCCTATGCCCCGTGACCTTGCCCGAGCTTCGCTATAAAGGCTTGTAGCCGAGACACGGAATAATTCCTCTCCTTTCGTTTAGCGCGCGCTTTACCAATCTATGTTCATTAAACTCGGACTTAGCGTGCCACTTCTGCTGAAACTCCGACACAAGTCATCAACTTAGCGACGAAGAGAACCGACCTTCATTTCCTCTCCACACAAGTTTCGATTGCTGTCGAGACAGGGCAGCTTTCAAGATTACATAAAACGAAACAAAACGAAGCGAAGAACAACTCAAAACCCAAAAGACAGAGAGGGCAGTAAAAAAAAAACAAAACATAAAAAAGAACAAGAAAGTCGTCAAGGTTTTCAAAAATAACTCTAGCGATCGCAATGGTATATAATAAAAGTTCTCCAACATCATGTCCAATGTGTTCTGCATAAGGCTGTATTCCTGGGCCCTGTTTCATAAAAGATGTTAGGATGTCAACTCTTGCTGGAATGGCAACTTCCAATAGCAACAGCCAATCAGGGGCCCGTTGCATAAAAGTTACTATTATGGTAACTTTACCATCCAATGGTAACTTCCATGGAATTCTTGATTTTGATTGGCTGTTGAGTATTGTTGCCATGGTAGTTACCATTGGATGGCAAAGTTACTATAATAGTAACTTTCATGCAACGGGCACCAGGAGGCTGCATTCTTGTCGTAACCATGACAATTGTGATTCCAGCAAGAGTTGTTATCATATCAACTTTTTATGAATAGGGGCCCTGATGAAAACCGAGTAATCTAACAGGTTTTTTGCAATTAAGGGAAAAGTAGACGTGCCCAAAGATACTACCAGAAATTCTTCATACTGAACAAGTTGAGATACTGTAAAATATGTTAGGCAGATTTTGCCTGTTTAGAGGTGTAATACAGCACGTGACATTACCGCGAAAGATAAGTTTGCCCACGAGATCATGATTTAGGCGAAGAAAGAGAAATATTCTCTGGCGATGAAAATAGCAATCCCCGTCGGCAGCCAGTCAAAATTAATTCTTAAACTATATTAACTGATTAACGTCACTGAAGGCAATATAACCATTTCGATCCTGCATTCCGACCAATCGTCCAACAGCAGTTACGTAGACCATCTAACACGATGTAATATACAAAAACTTAATGATAACATATCAGCCACCGCTAATGTCGAACCCTGTATATGTATAGACGTAATTTATTCTTGAGTTTGAAATCCTATTTCATCTTGGTAATTTTTTTTAAACATCGATTACGGTCAAAAATTGTATGTAGCCACTAAAGACAAGGTTACATTTTGAAACTTTGTAAATCCAATAAATTGGTGATGCTTTGACACGACGCCACGCAACCGGTAAAGGCATCAGGAAATTTGATTGTATACTTTACATATTTGGAGGTTAAACGCTGCTGGATGGACTTTACAAAAGAGGAATGATTGATGAATGCAAAAGAGAGAATTATCATGATGAAAACCTGGCAGATTGCAAAGCTATAGGTTCAAGGTCTGGCGATATTAGCTCCAGAGATGTCAGCTACCCTTCGCGTCCAAAGTTTTCTGGAAACGACGAGCACAAAGCGACTTTGAATAGTCTGCGTCACTCCATTGTTCGTATCTATTTCGTCGAGTATAGCAGAGCGAGCCTCGTTAGATACAATATACTACGTGACCGTCATGTTATCAGTCACTGCCCGCTCAGATATATCTTTTTTCCTTCCCCCTATAATTCTTCTTTTTCTTTGCTGATCTACCTGTAAAGAGTGTCATTAAACCAGGGAGAGTCACGTGTAGATTCACGAGCGGAAGCCATGGATGAATACATTGTAGATAGTTCCCAGTAGAGTGTCATTATTTAAACCCGGTAATTTACCGTAAGTGAAATGATTACCAGAATCAATGTCGGCTGACCTTGAGGAGGAACACGAGGGAGTGATTATAATGATGACCTAAACTGAACTGAATATTCACAGAATCTAAGCAGGGTGCGTTATCCTCTAGTGTACCATACATCCTATAGTACCTTGCATGAGAGAGGTTGCTCCCTGCTTACGTCATCTGAGGTAAGATCTCGCTCAAAGGAAGACTTCTCCGTATGATTCTTATTTGATATCAGGCTGTTGTAACGCACAACACTTTAAAAAAAAACATTTGAAACGTGTGATGACATACAATATTTTGATATGAATGGTATATGCACAAGAACCAACAATTATATTTACATATACCATGCTTCGTAAAATGTTTTCCTTTTTTCAATATAACAACAAATCGTTTCTGTTTTACTTTACGAAGACTTGCCACATTTGTATGTGTGTGTGTGTGTGTGTGTGTGTTTGTGTGTGCGCGCGCGTGTGTGTGTGTGTGGTTTGAAACGTTACCTTGAATCATTAAAATTTGAATCAACTGCGAGGTATCTGTAGTAAGAGAGTATAGTGCTGTATAGGTAGAAGATGGAGAGAAAGAAAAAAAAAAGAGGGAGAGAATATTGTATGGAGATAATACGTGTTTGTTTGTATGTGTATGTGTATGTGTATGTGTGTGTATGTCTGTGTGTGTGTGTGTGTGCCCGAGTTCTAAGGGTGGTGGAAGAGTTGGATAAGAAAGCGATTCCGCGCATCGATCACTTTGGCAGCCACACTGCTCTATCGCAGGGAACTCTGCGCAGCGATCGAGGAGTAATAAAAAAGCAAACTATCAGAAACTGGGCCTTATGGATGAGCGAGAAACCTGACTCTTAATGACTGCGCAGACGTTAGGCTCTCACGACCCTACACCCAAAATAGCAACAGTAAAAGAACGAAGAAACAGAGACATGTTATGCCTTTCCCTTGCGACTTTGGCAAAAGTGGACTTTTCTATATATTACGATTATCTATTGTGAATATACGGTAAGAAATTGCAAACAACGAAAAAGTTGAGAATGATAAAACAACGAAGAAACGGAGACACGTTTGCCTTTCCCTTGCAACTTTGGAAAAAGTGAACTTTTATGTATAATACAATTATCTGCTGTGAATATACGGTAGGTACAAAGAAATTGCATACAACGAAAAGTTGAGAATGATCGCAGTTCTGAAGGAGTATTCCTGTTTATCATATTCCTTTATAATGACCACGCCAATCTATCTTAATGTGTATCTATGATTTAACCATATCACGCGTGTGTTTTATGATGTATTTCTTATAACGGTTAAATTTGTGATTCCTCCCCCTCCCCTTCCACTGGTCAACGTGGACCCATATTTAGTCTAGATTCAAGTCGTCATCAAAACTAAAATGAGTCCCTCTGATGGAAAGGTACTTAAGGCTTGACAACATCTGCTCGTGGGAGTAAGGGAACAAGGATTTCCCTGAATAAATCAGGCATAACCTTGACACTATACACATCGGAACTAGGAAGCATCATAATGGGTACTATCATTTCGTTAGGCATCATTCACTATCAATCAAAATCAAAAAGGCTCGCTAGATCAAAACAACCCTTCCTCTCTTCCTCCTAGGATAATGTGGCGGCAGAAATAATTCTTATAAACTTTCACAGACACAGTGTCCGCCGCCCGGGGAGGGGATTGTTCCTCATGCCTTCCGTAAATTATGCTAACGAGTGGTTCATTTGTATTCTCCGGCCTTCCAAATGAAATTACGCTTTACACCGCGGGCATGGATAACTGCATTTCGTTCTGCACCCGACAAGCGTTAACCAGCTTTGAAATACACACACGAGTATGAAACCAGACAGAACGCAAAGCAATGCGTGTTGCTCGCAACCAGCCCCCCCCCCCCCTCCCCCTTCATTTCGCCGGCGCACATTACAAAGAGAGGGTGAGGCGGAATGCATAACTTAAGCTCGTATTAAAAAAGTTTGAGATGCAGCGAAAAATAGGGATGTCGCGGAATATGTCGTCGGTAGTTGAGGCAATATTCCTGTGGCGTATCAACCAGCGTTCAATTGGCATCATTTCCCGCAACAATTGGTCGTAAACAAATTCCGACACCGCATCGCAAAGGTCAGCTGATCATATCAGTGGTGATACGCCACCCCGATACATACGCGGAGGAGCCGATAAAGCCAGGAAGGGTAAAAGATAGGGCAACATATTCTCCCACAATGTGCTGAATATACGAACGTAGATACCAGTGAGCGGAAGTATGTCGTGTGATCCCGCAATACGCCCTCCCCCACCCCCCCCCCTCAAGATTCGGTAGATATCGAAAACGATGACATGGAACAAACAGGAATACAACACCGACAGGAACGACGACGAAAACAGGTTTGTGGCGTCGTTCAAGCTTCGACGTTCAGAGGGAAAATTGCAACAACAAAAAAAGACTCCCGTGAATCAATTTCGTCGTTGACCTAAAAGTATCGATAGATTTCACAATTATGTCGGTTTCTGCAGGACGACATGGAACTATATTTCCCAGAGGTTCTCCTTCAACTTCGACAAAAAGCATCATCACCTCGTTCTGGCTAACCTATAAGGGAATAAATTGCATTTGCGCAAAATGAGGGGTCACAACACCCTGCCCCCCCCCCCCGAATTTCTGCACACATAACTGTTGGTGTTTAGAAAATTCTCACAGAGAAAGAGCAACGGACAGCGAGGGAGGGATAGGGAAATAGCGAAAAGACAATGCACAATCTGTATTCATTCAGCAATGCATAATTATTACCCTCCTGTTACGATTAGTCGGTTGCTGTGAACATTTTTATTTACAGATTGTCACTGCACATTCTGGCATTTTGTCTTGTTTGGCGCCAAAAAGACATCAGCGATTGGACAAGATAGACGATCATCATCATCATCATCATCATCATCATCACCATCATTATCATCATCATCACCATCATCATCATCACAAGCAATAACAATAAGAAGGCGCAGATGGGGTGCAACCTTTAACATCGAATTATCACGGGGTCTTCTCCATCACTGCACTTGTTTTCCGTCTCATCTTTATATATATTCAGGACTTTCCATCGTGGCAGAAACAGCAAACACAAGTGACGATCTTGGCAGGAGAAGAACACAGACTGTTTACAAGAACGATAACAACACACTCTAACAAGAAATATCTCACATCTTCGATGCTCGGCCCAGCTGTTATTTTTCTCCTTGACGTTGTCAGTCGTTGAGGATTATTTTACCCCGATATGTAAACACACAGGCCAAAAATATAACCCTTTCTGTTTTTATTTGTTTTATTTCTTGAGGAACGGCGGACAGTTTCTGGTGAAGGATCATCAGAAGCTATGCTTCCGGGTTCCTCACCAAAACATTCAATGATCTCCTAACGAGCCATCAGATTTTTGCACAAGTCCCTGAATTTTATGCCTTCCTTCTTCTTCTTTTTTCTAGAGGAAAATATTCGTTTACAGACTGTTCAAAGTATATCAAGGATATATGCGTAAAATACATTTAAACTCAGCGGTTGTCTAGCGGGAAGGGGGTGTACAGTAAAACTACATAACGTGTAACGCACTATGATATGGACGCATTTTGCTCGTAGCTTTTTTATGTCAAAAAACAAACAAACAAATAAATAAATAAACAAAAAGACGGTGCAAGTTTTGTAGAGTTCCATTCATTCAGACGTTTGTAAAAAGAGGCCAATTCGCTTGCATATAGGCGTTGAGAGTTCCACCGATATGAAATTATGTCGTGTTTACTGCGCAGGTTTGTACCAGTGTACCAACTGCATTTTTATCAAAAACGCAACTGACGAGAAGAAATAAAATCGACAGTAATGTGATGACCAGCTATGGGATGATTATTCCATTCTACACGCAACCACGTTCTTTGAATAGTTCATACAGCCTATCTTTACTTATACTCAGGGTACTTGCAGTTGGTAAAAGATTCACGAGGATGATTATTCCAGGGCGCCTCATATCGGTTGGAATCCTAATCCGGTAGCAGCAGGTGATTTCAGGCGTCAATGGAATATTATCGTCCGTATAAAGGGGGAAAATCGAACCGGTAGTTCGTTTCCGTTCTCCTGAAATCGATTTACCTTTCTTTTCTACTTTTTTTTTTACATTTCTAATATATGCCGAAAGAGATGGCATTACAAAAACACTCCGATCACTATGAAAATGGATAATGCAACATTTTTTTTGATGTTGCGATTTATGGATTAATCAATGCAAACATAATCACAGGTTGTTGTTGATGAATTTTGCATTATGTATATACTGTGTGTGCTCTTTGTAACATATTCCTATGCATGTAAAGACTACAAACGAAATACTCTGACAAGGAGTACATTACTCTCTAAAAATCGGGTGAAAATGTTAAGTTTTTTGAAGGAGTGAATAACAGAAAAGAGCGAGTTTCGAGTGAAATTTGAGTGAACTATGAGTGAAAATGTTTGTTTTCACTCATTTTGAAGTGACCTCAGGGATCATTCCAAATTCTTCAACTAAGGTCACTCCAAAATGAGTGAAAATGAACATTTTCGCTCAAAATTCACTCCAATATCACTCTAAACCCACTCTTTTCTGTTATTCACTCCTTCAAGAGTGAACATTTTCACTCTATTCTTTTTAAAGAGTATAGATAGTTAAAAAATACTGAAAAATCTTCAGTAGACTTGAATACGGGTAAAATCCCTATTAATACCACTCTTTTACACATGTCTGTATACAAACTGTAATTTTGATCGGAAGTATTATTCGAATGCAACTCACTTTCGATGAATTGGCCCCGCGTAACGAAGGAATGTGTGTCCATTTCGTGTGTATACACGTAGCCTCTGTTTTCACAGGCCATTGCCGGTATATCGAAATGAAACCGGAACCAGAACGAACAGATTCTTCATATATCAAATTAGTTCAGGAAAATTGGAGGGGACGCGTACAGAATGATTTCCATCAGCATCTAACTCGCTCTGAAACTCGCTCCGTTTACAGTAGCCAAGGGTAGTTGAAAGCTCTTTCGATCTAGTGTCCAGATAAGTGACCAGGCTGCGCCATGTCAAGATGGCCGGCGAGTCTTCATAACAAATGAACCCAGTACCAGATGAGATTTTACTTTCTTCCGGTTGCATATTAATATGAAAGGCATGACTCTGCCTATAATACACCTATATATCATTATATAGACTCACCGTAGAATATTGCTTTTGGAGAGAGTTTCTTTGGAGTGTGTGCCTTTTTTCTTTCTTTCTATTTTGTTGTTTGTGTCAAAAGAAAACAAGAACATTATGGAGTATTTCAAAAGAGGTATAAAATGCACCGGTCTGCCGGTAGTAAATCAATGCGCGGAGGAAGTGCAAAGAATGGCGCAGGAGCTATTCACAGCTGGGGCAATAAACCGTGTGTCCGTCGCACTCTCGACACTGCGTGATGCTCGACATAGCTGTTCAAGTATCATGGCGCTGCGGCCGCTTTTCTCTCACAACCAGCTTGTCACGTGATCTGAAAAAAAAGCTGACTCTATTATTTATTTTGTCGCTCTATCCTGCCGTTGACTCAGAGTATATGCGCTGAATATAGTGCATGTATATAAAAAGCATGGGGTGGGGTAGGGAAGGAGTTGAACAATCAACGCATCAGGTTCACGGTCTGTCTCGACCTTCTTGCTCATACATACCGAAAATGACTACAGAAATGCCGTGTAATATAATCTAAACTTGATTCACCAATGACTCATTTGAACGTGTTATACTATCTTTCTATATTCACGTTAATCTTTTGTTAGTTCGATCATACATACTTTATTCTCTCCCGCAATCTAAATTTAGGGTCATAGTGAGTTACATTAACAATAATTCTATAGCTTATTCGATTCGACAAACAGTAATGCATACCGGTCTCTCGAAACTAAACTTGACTACCCCCCCCCCCCCGCTTTATCATCCATGAAAGGTACCGCTTCCCCTGCAAAATGCGATAAAGCATGGTTTAGGAAAAAACGGAAATCTCTTCCCCCTCCTCTACCTCAATTTGTCGCTATCAATTTGTATCTTGCTTTTAGTATAAGTTCTTTTGGCAGGTGCATTGTATACTTTCAAAAAGAGAAGAGCCATCGCTTCCAAAGACTTTATGTTTTCTTTTGTTTCTAAATCGAGTCGGTAGCTGCAACCAGGACATGCTTTTTATCGAGAAAGCTAGAATAGAGAAAAAAACTGTTGAGATGGGACCCTTTCCTGTGCATGATCCTATTCCCCCACCAAAGTGGAGAACCAGGTTGTTGATAAGAAAAAAGGGAAGCGGGTGGAACCATGTAAATTTAGTAAACAAGCGCAGCTGCGAAGAGTTTTTCGTTTATTCAGTGGAACAGTCGAGCGACTGACTATGCGAGGACATGCGCTTGAAAGCAATTTCTCTTCTTTAAGAACATTAACTTGTGTCTGGTCAGCTGACAAAAATTCGATTTGCTATCTGAGTCATGGACATCTAGAAAAGAGAGATAAAAATATCTATTTTTGACTGTTTTCCTTCTGCAAGCCTTCGCCGTTTTTTTAGATTTTCCTTAAAAAAAACCCTTGTCGTTTTCTGACTTCATTTGACTGTATTTTTGTTGTTGATGTAACCTTTTGAATCTTAACAAGGCAGGCGAACATGGGAATATCAAAGATTGCAAGAGTGTCCCTCATAGGTTCCTGCATCTTCTCTTTACTACGACAAACAACCACCTTTTTTTTTTTGTTTGGGGAACAGTTATTTTTTCTATAAATCAGAATACATTATTTACATAACTTTCGGAACAACTAAACGTTGTTTAGTGAGGTATGAGGTATACTTTCACCCGCGCTGGGTACAGGTTCAGGATATGATTACGTTTGAATTTTGTAGAAAAATAAAGAATGGTTTCAAAGATTTAATGCATTCACATCAGAGAATAATATCAGAGTCATAATAATGATGAGGAAGAATGAGAAAGAGGAAAAGGAAATGAAATTAATCAATCGTTTACACATTAAGGTTTACTACATTCTAAAATCTTGGACATCACGTTGATACATGGCAGTCATCTAAAAGGATGGTGGACTATGGGCATTTTATGCTCCTTATATACAGTCTTTTTTCTCAATTCCTTAAGTATTTAACAAGTCGTTTTTTCTCCTTCTTCTTCGTGTTTAGAATAATGTGCCTCCTTCAGTTCTGAAGGCTATTGCAAATATCAGCCGGCATTTTATGTGTTTGACCACTTCAGTGGGATTTTCCCCTTTTCTTCACACTCTGTACGATCTTAGAATATGAAATAATGATATCAGTGATTCTGGATACCAGACGGAGACAGGGTTTACTTTAAGTCCCAGACAGTCTCCCTTTCCAATGAAGGAATGGTAAGTCTACGGAGTGTATGGGGATTATTTTCATTTTCTCATTACGCATGCGTGTCACGCAATTTCTGGCGAACGCGTCTCCGTTGTGCGACACACACATTACGATCGTCTAGGTATTCAATACTCTTGGTGCGATCGAGGATGCTAAAAAACACCATTAACAATCGATTACCGTTATTATTCACCGCGCCTGCAATAATTAAGCAGCGCTGTGTTTTAATGTGCTTGTTGACGGATTGATTTTTAATGGGCTTTGGAAGGGGGTATCGTTTAAGGCATATCGATTGCAACGAGATCGTCACGCTACTTGCCTGGCCGCTGTGGTGTATACGTGTCGGAGGAGCTCGTACGACATCGCGAACGTCCTGTTGTATAGCTTTATGCCGCGTACGACGGCTGTTTTAGTACTTTTCGACGGCGCCACACTTCGCACACGAGATCGCCAGAAAAGTTCATGGTTTGATT
The DNA here is from genome assembly GCF_964275005.1 of Diadema setosum. NCBI lineage: Eukaryota > Metazoa > Echinodermata > Echinoidea > Diadematoida > Diadematidae > Diadema > Diadema setosum. The sequence continues at coordinate 6,671,875 of NC_092692.1, read as the reverse complement.
ACTGAGCACATGCCAACTTTCTCAAAACCGTCATGGACTGACAATGATCACAAGGGATACGACAGGCTAACTTCAATGACACACACGCACGAGCGTGCAATATACAGACCAAGCAAATTTTGATCAGGTGTCAAAACGTCATGCGCGCTTCAGGGATTAATGACGTACGTCATTCTATACTTCCCTGGTTGCGGTTTGGCATTATGAGCATCAGCTAACGAGATGTTTTGGTCAAGGGAAATCGCACCCATCAGATTTTAGAAGCTGCCTTCTTGTCCACTAAATACGGGTGAAATGCTTTGCCTCACGGCGTTTTTGCATTAAAGACATATCTGAAGGCAAAGACAAAAATCAGACGTAAGTCCTGACCGGTGTGGTCATTATTACATGACAAAAACAAAAGACCGTCTTAGCATTTTCATCAAGAGAATTAAGGTTTAAAAGATGTTATCTTAGAAGGTAACGACAGATAACAGCACAACAAAACACTTTGGGGGTAACTGACATATTATTATGAGCTCAGGACCACGGGAGCCATTGAGGAAAGGGGGAAGTGATACGGAAGACACAAAAACAAATCAGATCATTTATAGTACCATGTAGGTTATTCAAAACTGATCATGAGCTTATCCAGCGGATATTACGATCCATTGTACGCTGTTTGCTTATAACAGAAGAGAAACAACACCTATCAGTGACATAATTAACTTGTCACATTAGAATTTTCAGATATTAACTGGTATTCATTGATCAATATATGACTATAATTTGTGTGGAAAACTTATTGAATGAAATGAAATTAAATGATAATGAAAGTTAATCGCAAGTTATTATCAGAAACTGTAAAATGTTCCTGATGGCTATTCTGTTGCCCTACACTATATTACTTCATGTATCTGTGTAATTCTTATTATCTTTTCTGTTGCAAAGGAAAAATAAAAGTATTTACTTAAATACTAAAATAACATCTGATAATCATGGCTAGACTTGATGTGTATTGAACTGTTAGAGTGAAAGAAGAACTTATAATAGATAGATAGATTAGCCTTCATAGAAAAAATAACAAACTAACTATAAAGTATATGTACATACATGAATACACTAGACATAAGATATACGCAAAAAAACGTTCATGAAGTAAATCAAATAAAACAAATAATAATGAAAATAGATACGTAAACAAATGAATGAAAGGTTGATTTACCAAGCTATGCTAGTGCTGTATGAAGCTTTTTTGTTTTTGTACATAAGTATGAGTGAATAATGAACTGTATGCTTTTGAAATGACTGAGCGAAGCAAAATAAAGGATGACTGAATCTAACATCACAGAAAATTACGGCCACCATAAAAGAATTAAGCTTTTGGTTTCTTGTCGCAGGATCTCACGAATATAACTAATTTTGTTGTTGATCTTGCTGACTTTTAATCTAATGTAAATTACATGAGACAACAATAGCAATAAATTTCTTATAGAAAAGCTGTTCCCCTTTCTTCCACTGATCATTTAAAATAATCACGCAAAACATGAGTGGGATTAAATTCTGTGACGGCATTGCCATTATTTTTTAACGTAAGGAGACTTTGAAACGGTTAAAGTTTGTTATTACGATGGTTAGTTATTTCGATGGTTTCTTAATCCGAATTAATGTTAGTTATGCCGAAGGTTCGTTTATAAGAAAATAAAAAAAAAAGTTACTCCGATGGTTCGCTAATCCGAAAACGATATAAGGTTCGTAATCCAGAGGCTCATTGCAGTATGCACTGTCATTCCATTTTTGGAGTAACGAACCTTATTTTACTTTAAGATTAACGAATCTTCGGAATAACGAAGATTGTTTCATTTTCGGGTTGAAGAACCTTCAAAATATCGAACTTCATTTCATTTTTGGAATTCCAAACCTTACGAACTGGAATATAGCCACGAATACTAACGAACCCTTCTTCATTTTTCGATAAACGAACCTTTAGGTATAAAATTATATTTGAAAATTGTGGTGGTTTGTGTGTGTGTTTTTTTATTTGAACAACGAATTTTTTCGGAATAACGAGCCTAATTTCATTTTCGGATTAACCAGTATTCGGAAAAAGAAACATTACCCCTTTCGAACGTTGTCCGCCATACCCCTTCGTACCCCATCATCAAGTGTGCCGGGGGTAATCAGATCTTCTCGATCTCGTCTGTAAAACCCTTATGTCGATTGTACAATGTGGAAATTGGTGCGTTCAGAAACAGAAAACCCTATCAACAGCTAAATTGGCAACACGCTGGACGTGTAGACGAATTGCTCTTGATCAACTTAAAGACGTTTCCCGCAAGGCAGAAGCAGAAAAAAGAACAACAACAAAACGCCACAACACTACAAAAAAGGAAGGCATTTCGAGTTCTCCTTCTAATATGTAGTTCAGCTGCCTATTTCATAACCGAGTCACTATACATTATCTGGAATGTCCTAACTTGTGGAGAGCTACCTGGTGTTGACTAGAAAAAAAAATAACGACAACTTTGAGAGGGAAAACAAAAGAAGGGAGAAGGGAGGTGAACTCGCTGGCATGATTTCAGTGAAATAATATGTCATGTTTTACCGTAACGGTGGAAAAACAGGGTCTATATAGGGCAATTGCCCCCTGGGCAATTACCCCGGACCCTTCTCCTGGCCCTAATCCTAACCCTATACCTAACCCTAACCCTAATCTTTATTTTAACCTTACCACTAACCAGTATTTAGCTGGGGGTAATTGCCCTCTGGGGGTAATTGCCCGGATACGGGAAAAACACTGCCCCAAAAAATGACTTCTCTCACAGAACGACGACATATTGGAAGAGGTGATCAAAATGCAGGATCCACAAAACAATCACTGTATTGTTGTAGGTCGAGGAGATGCTTTGCAAAAAGCTACTCCCCTACAAAAACAAACAAACAAACAAACAGACAAACAAACAAACGAACAAACACACAAGCAAACACATACACATACACACACAAGATGTGGCAACGCTTATGGAGAAAAGAAAAAAAATGACAAGAGAGGAGGATGATATCCTATTAAACTCCTTTGAAATATGATCGACAGTATTTTCTGTCGACGAAACCTGATATCACTCTTTTTTTTCTGCTATAGTCTAATTTAATTCATTGCTCCACCTGTCATGTAATTCCTTCATCGCAATAGGGAAAGAGGAGATCGATGTTTAAAATCCCTCGAAACTCTTCCTCGCAGTCATTAAGCTGGCCAAAATCCTAGAAAGTCTTAATGGCTTCCGGCGACCGTTCAAAATGCAAAGGCTTTGCTCATTTCAACTGGGGTTCGAAGAAGGGTTTTGATGACAAAAAAAAAAAGGGTTGTTGACGTCTTGCAAGATTACAGCTGTAAGTTACTTAGACCGCCCAGCGGTCTCAGGAACCTTGACACGCAGAACTCTGTACATTCTATATTCCGCCGTAGACCTAAAGTAGAGATAATCTTTTCAGGAAATTCCTTTCTGTGCGAAACTATACAAGGTCAAAGAAACGGCATGCATTAGATCCTAACTAAAAAAAAATGAAGACAAGAAGAACATTCTAATGACGAAGCCGAATTAAATGAATACTAAAACGTTCCCATCAATGCCAAGCCAAGGCTTTTTACTGCATAACCGACCACACCAGGACATTACGGAGCTGTGTCTACAGTACCTATCTTTTGAGAAGAAAAAAAGATTATACATATTTCAAAATGACTAGGTCTTCTTTGTAGCCAATTAATGTATACAATGTTTATTAGAATTATCATGACCAACTGAACTGAAATAACAGCGTCGAGTGTATTGGAATTAAGTAACATCCTCAGCAAAGCGCGCGTTTGTGTATTTGTAATCTTTGAATATGATCGTTGATTTTAATTCAGTTCAATTCAACCTTTCATTATTCATCAGACAGGGTCAGGACATATAGCCTGAAATGTAATGATTAATATTGGACACGCATTTTAATGATACACAAGAAGCATAAATAAAAAAGATAACAATTATCGCTGAATTGACATAACAGATCACGTTAGATTACTATGAGATCTTTTCTTAGAAAAAGCAACAGTTCAGTGCCTTTGCAATTTTTCCAAAGTTATTTAGTAGGACTTAAAAGATAAGAATATTCAACAAAGTTAATGGGGTGACCTCAAAGAAAAAAAATGAGAACAAAAGGAGAAATGTTCTAGGATCAATGAAAAACCCAGCAAAAAACAACAAACAGCAAAGTCTGATAATTTTATCAACACTCATGATTAATATAGATATCAGGTCATCTTTAAACACAGCGTTAAACCCATGGACTCCTAATACTGCCTTGTTTCAGTGATTACACTTCAACTTTGAAAACATCTTTTGGCGTCTTTTTAAAGACGTAACACCATTAGCTTTGTTGGAATGATGTGAGCTGAATTTTGCCCCTTTAAAAACACCAGTTGAACACCGTGTCAAATGACTTGACAACAGTTTAACAGTCCTCAAACTTATTGCATCAAAATATTGGTCTGTGTCGAGGGACCCACCTGTAAGTATCGACAGCTTGTGGATGGCTGGAAACGGGTTGTTACCGGACGTGTCGAGAATGTCCAGCTGGTACACCTGCCCTTTGATCTTGTAGATCTTCCGGTGGAAGTCTTCGATGGTGGGCGTGTAGCTGTCGTCGAACTTGCCGGTGAGGAAGCGGCTGACGATGGCCGTCTTTCCGACCTTCGGCGAGCCCAGGACGACCAGGCGGTAGCAGTTCTCTTCCGGCGCGCTTATCTCCGAGTCGGGCGTCGAGGCTTTCGACGTCATGGCGGCTTTATCGTGATCGCGATGCAGGCCTGGTGAATACGGTGGAATAGAGCCTGGCTGTTTTTAGAAAGAGGGTGGTGGGGAGTGGGATGGACCATTTAAACACGGAAGGAAAGAAGACGGAGAAATGATGAAACGAGATGACTGGATTCAAATTACATATTCAAATTCTCATTCTGACGTTAAAAAAAGAGCAAAATTCGTGAAATTTTCAGGGGGTCCACATTCTCCCTTTTTCTGCGTATCCATGGCTAAAATCCCCTCTTTGTATGTACATGTAGTCAGACCTTTCTATAGCGGCCACCCAGGGAAGACAAGAGAGTGGTCGTTTAGACAGGTGGCTGCTATAGGTCGATAACAATGCTTTTCTCGGAGGGGGGGGGGGGAACTTTTTTTCAGTGGCCGTATACGGCAGCTGGCCGCTATGAACAGATGACCGCTAAGGTAGGTTTGACTGTCTGTAGTTAGTGAGTGCATTATACGTGTATCGGTTACTGTATCATGTGTACAGTAAAGGAACATGAATAGTCAATTCTACAGTGAATAGTAGCAACGATAAAGCGATGATAAAACAACGAGTCCACCACCAATAATAGCCCTTTGAGAGAGCCCCTTTCAAGCATGCCGTGCTTGGTGCTCAGACGCCCATACGCATGAGAGAACTGACTGCGGCGGTATTCATGCACATAATGACATTGTCCTCACCAAAGATTTCCCTGACAATCATACTTCCAGTCATGCGCAGGTGTAAATGTGTTTGTCCGTCATTAAAAGACAGGTCGAGAATAGAAACATAGTCTGAAAAAAGGGGGTTAATTAGTCCCGTCTTCCAGGAAGGCGGAAATAAGAGAGAGATGGTCAAACAATCGCTCAAATCTTTCTCAACTATGGCGAAATGAAGAAGGAAAAATCTTTGAAACCTAGAGGTCAGTCGTATTCATTGTGATGTGAGAGACCTTCATTAACTATTGAGAGTGTGGGTATTATGATATTGAAAAGAAAGTAGAGCAAATCATAAGGTCAAAGCGAAGAGTTGAACGGAGTATAGCAGAGTCAGGTGAGAGGCGGCAGCCATGGGTGGAAATCTGAATGAATTAAGAATAATATTGTGAGAATACAATATTGGAGGAATGCCCAGGAGACACATGCAACAGCGCAGAGATGAAATAGGTTTATAGCTCATAAATTATAGTAAAGAAGGGAAGCGGAAGAGAGCGAGAGGGAGGGGGAAAAAGACAGGCAGAAAGAATGAGATAAAGAAAGAGAGACCGAGTAGGGGAAAGGTGTAAGAATGTCTTACACTAATAAAGATTATCATAAGATGAGTTCCTAAAGAAAATCTACACTTTTGAGTGTATGTGTTATTTCTCCACACTTTGCTGTTCTCACTTCAAGCCAACTTCTATTTCTTTTTCCGTCAAGAAAAAAAAACACCAACACATTTAGCCATGGACTTTTGCGGAGAGAGGTATCTTAATAAGATTGTCTAGCTAGGCAAGAAGAATAGACCCGCATAAATGTTGAAGTCATATGAGTTGGTTGTTGTTAGAAGAAAAAAAAAAACCCTGTTATAGTTCGTTTACGCGACAACAAATACTGGCAAAACGAACTATCCACCAATAATACGCCACACACATCGTGTTAGGAATAAAAGGAGATTTATTACTTTATGGTTTAGACAGGGCCCCATCATACTCATATTTTCAGTTCTCCCTTGGTAATACCCTTGGGGAGGCCGGTGAAAAGACCAGCCGTGTCACCAAGACTTCAATTCCTGAGTTACTATGGATGCAGGTGGTACGGGGTAGCTATTTCAGCCCTCTCCCGTGGCTTCCTGGCGCTTTGAGGAATCATCCAGGAGAAAAAAAAATATGCGGCGAAGCGCAGGTCAATTTCAAGCTAAATTACACTCACTTTGTTACAACCGCACAACAGAAGATTAAATCAAATATTCATTCCCGAATCTGGCTGCCCCTGACAGCAAATGAATTGAAAGCCGTTCGCACGTGTGTGTTTGTGTGTGTGTGTGTATGTATGCGTGTATTTGTGTGCATTATGTGTGTATACTTGTATGGTGTGTGTGTGTGTGTGTGTGTGTGTGTGTGTGTAGTTGTGTGTGTACATAATGATAAATGCTCTTCGTCAGTGCGTGTATGTGTTTCCTTTTTAAGTATACTTTATAGGAAGATTATTTAAGTATGCGAGTGTGTTATAATTTTTTTTTTTTTTTGGTATGAATTCGTGGTACAGGCAAGAAAATATACTTTCTGAGAGTTTATCATGTACAAGAAACACGACTAAATTTCAAACACTCTCAGAAGGTTTTGATGGGATATTGTACATAGATTAGATACAAGAAAGACAGAGGGGTACTTTTCTTTTTTTACAATGTGTTCCACGCGTGCTTGTGCGTTTATAACTATGTGTGTTTGTGTGTGTCGACTGAATTATGCTACCGGTTAGTGAGTTACCATCAGCAGGAAAGAAAACTGTTTCTCAGTCAAGAAAATCAAAACAAAGTTCAATTCAAACTTGCGCGATAAATACAAACACCCCGATAGAAAGCTAATCAATCAATGACTGAAGTTAGCTTTTCAGTGATAAAAATCATATCAACCTAGTCTTCATATACTTTGGAAAGTACATGTTTAAAGCAATTTTCTGTAACGCACAATTATCCTTTTTAAAGCATTCAAAGGAAACATGATTAAGTATACGTTCAATTGATGTGTTTCATTAAGAAAAGTGTTGGCAATCATTGCAATAAACAAGCGGGTTGAGCTTACACGAGAATTGAGGTTTGGAAATATAAGTCGTTTTGAGAAGGGATTATTTAGCTTGCGATAAGTTTTCATTTGATCTATTTTCAGACTTACCAGAAATTATCTCGAAACGACATTAACAAATCACAGGCATAAACATTTAGATAAATGACAATAAGCTTTTTTCATGCCCAACTCCTGACGCATAATTATGTAGCGATTAATTTACAAAGAAGAGAATGTCAAAATGACTCTTACCTTTGGATTTGAGGTAAACTTGTTGGCTCGCGAACGGCTTACATCCAGAGTGTGTATCCGACTTCGAGATTAATAGTTCTTCTTTCCATTTCTTTAAGATAATATTCACGCTTTATCAGAATGTACTTCCCCTTCTTATAATGTGGTTAACTATTAGGTGCTCTGGACAGTATAGTTGACAGCATCACGGCTACTTTTCTGCAGTTATGCACAGCGAAATATGCAGTCGAATGTGTTGCATATTTGAGGTCACCAGAAGTTGGAAAATTGACGCTTACTCATAAAACACGAGGTGCTAGGTACGTGCCCGCACTTCAACAAGTTGGTAGGAAGCGTGGCGTCTCGGGTTATTTATACGTGTTCGTTGGCCGTGGGAAAGTGAGCACCGCTTCCGAAGCGCACGCGCTCTGTGCGAGAGCGACCGGCGGGAGGTGTGCCCTTGTACGGAGAGGAGTACCGCACGCCACGCTCAATATGGTATATCGTACATAAGTAAGGAGTTGAGCAGAATGGCAGTAGACCTAAATGTACACACAAACATGCACACACGGTCACACACACAACACACTATAATAACACACGAACACATCGTCTGAATCATTATGCACTGCACTCATTGCACTGCACTTCATGGTGCTGCGCATGCTGCCTGGTATAGGAGCACCCGATTGGCTCGGTTATCACTATCAGGTGATGTCATAACCAGGCGTGCTTACCAATGCTACAGACACAGTGGAAAATGATGTATGGCTGTGTGCATATCTTATTGATTCCAAACATTAATGTCGATAATGAAGTTAGAATGTAATCTGACACGCCCTCTGTTATAAAATCATTGAAAGTCACTGATAACACTGTTCGACTCATCTTGCTCAATCAGCTTTGATTCAGCTCATGTTTAATCAGAAATGATTGGTTTGCCACGGAAAGACCAACCTAGTCCAAAACACCCAGGACCCCAGCATAAATGGCTCTTAATGGGTACTTACACATCTACGGTAGACGTAGGTGAACAGCCCGCCTGCGCCTTTGCTTGCGCGGGAGCTAGAGAAAGCAGACGTGGTGACTGGCGACAAAAATGCCATCTTAATTTTCCATCCAAACACCCGCCGGACACCGCGAAGCCAATTATTTGTTGGGCAAACACCGCGAAGCAAAACTGTTCGAGTCGAGAGGTATAGCAGGAAGAAAAAAAAAATCCATATTCTACCACCGTATGTGACCTTTTGGTGGTATTTGTGTAAAGATCAGTCGGGATTACCGTTTATATCGTGTTTCGCGCGTGGCTGCAAGGAAGGTTATCGAAGACTGTTTGATTGGCGTTCGATTCGAAGAAAACTAAATCCATCAGTCGTACAATGAGGTACAGCTTTACCATGCCCCTAAAGGTGGTATCCGACACTTTTAAAAAGAAGGATCATATCATATCTGAACTTTGGAAGGTGTTTATCTCTGGCAGGTAAATTGCAAAGAGATGACATTTTTTTTTTTTTTTTTAGATTTTGGGGGACGTTTGCTGGAAAGGAATACCATTCATAGGTCTTAATTTCTAAAAAGTATTCTCCTCCTCCCTATATATATATATATATATATACTGTATATCTATATCTATATCTATATATATATATATATATATTTACTGTATATATATATATATATATATATATATATATATATATATATATATCGCGTGTGTGTGTGTGTGTGTGTGTGCGTGCGTTTATGATTTCGGGAGAACACAACTAAACACCAGTTTCCAAGTCCCTGAAAACCTGTCAATGTGGTTCATCTGTCAATAATTTATTGATAACTATACAGTGGCGAGGAACTTATTAGAAGTCATCACTGCAATGTTTTACGCTATAGAAATGTATTTTCCCCATTTCATCAGTTCACTTTTGTGAACGCTGATAACACAGTTGAAATATTGGACATCATCAACACACCTACCTATACAACAAAACCTTTCAGGTCTTATATTCTTAAAGATCTACGTATACATTGACACTCAAAAGAAAAACAAAAACTAGACGTTTACGAAACCACTAGCACTCTATATAAACTGTGTAGTAGGTAGAACATTCTATATCCACACACAGGAGAAAGTAGATGAATATTGGTGGCTACACAATAACAGGTTTCACCCTCTGGATATGAGAAGGCCAAATCGAATTCGGGATTCTGTTTTTTTTTTTTCGCATTTATTTGGTTTGGTTCTGTTTCTGTGGTTTTTGGGTTTTTTTTTTCGCTGGCTGTTATATCCAGCACATGTGGGGTAAGTGTGACCGAATTCCTAGAGAGAGGGTAGTATGGATTTTGTATTTTTCTTCTTGGGGGGGGGGGGGGGTGGGCTGGTACGAACGATGTTGGCAATACATTTTAACCTCTGTAGGGATACCAGTTCCAAATCAAGCAAGAGAGAATGAGATGGAGAGAAAAACAGACATGGAAGAAAGAAAGAAAAATCTCAATTCTCATCGATTATGGTGAGGTCCGATTTCTGCCCTCCTGGTGAGCTTTCATTAATTTTTATATTCAAAGCAATATTCATTTCAATTCAATTCAAATCATATGTATGTATATATATATATATAATTCAGCAGAACGTAATACTATAATACACGTCACTTTGTTTTGTAAAAAAAAAGGAATAATTTCGATGATACATTGTGAGTTGAGCAGAGTAGGCTACCCTATATAATAACACTGAAACATTGTGATATCGGAAAGGAATAAATTACTAAAGCGAACAATATGTCTTTTCCCCATACGAAAAATGGGGGGGGGGGATTAACTTTGAAAGACAATGCTTGTAATAGTTATGTAGGCGCCCTTGAAAAAGAAATTCAATACTAAAGAAGTTTCACTTTAGAGACACTATAAGAATGAGACAATAGACGAGACAAATAAATACACGGCAAATCTTGCCAGTGTAACGAAAGAGATGTCGTGGCAAAATAATATGTGAGGAACATATACGTCTTCCTACAAAAGTAGTGTTAATCAATAGTTAAGATTTCACTTAATCGTCTATTCATTTAGTGTGTTTGTGATTAACATTTCAAGAACAATGCTGCACAAAAATTATTTTGTTTCAGCTAGACAGAACCTTCTCTTTTCTTCCTCTTCATCCTTGATGTTCATTTCATCTTATTCATTTTAGTTCTGCACGACACAAGCTTCAGTCAAAGTCGTTCTTCAGCAAGTTCATGCACAGAAACAAAGCAAAAATTCTCTACCCGATTATTTCGCACACATTGGGCAGTGTGTAATTTCCTTCTCTTTAACCTCGTTTCATAAATCAACTGCACTCCTTGTTCTTTCTTCATTTCTCCCGTCTTGTGCAGTATACGAACCCGTTCTCATTCCTGTTTGTTTTTTATTGATACCATACCGACCTTCGCTCTTTGATACCGCTGAACTCTACGAAGAGTTCAGTGCTTGTTGATACCAGCCTTACACAACTCGCAATTCAGCGGAAATGACGCCACGCATCAAGGCGCACACCCGGATCTTTATGATTGAGCACATTTTCTCGGCACACATATTCATCAGCATGCAAACACGAACACACACGACGTCAATCATGTCCAGCGAATGATGCCGTGTCGTAATATCGATTATGGAAATCGATGTCTTCCAGTACAATAGATCGTTTTCCATGAATTCAGCCTCGATGACGCGTCACACACTGATCGGACATGACCGAGTTTCTTGTTATTGTTTACGTTGCTTCTCTTTTTTGCATGAAATTCTACACATGCAAGGATCCATGAACCCCGCATGAGCACTTACGCATCCCGTTCAGTTGTGAATCTTTCAATCTCTTTAGATGTGCAAGCTCCACTTACATCAGAAAGAGATTGGAAATAACTCTCTGATTGTTTATGCTGTCTTCATGTCTTGTATGATAGGTTGAACGCATTTTACTGTAGATCCAAATGCATATTAAGCTGATGTTTGCCATTCAACGAGGTAAGTTATGATGATGAAGGAATCAGTCATTCATTATGATTATACTTTGTTATGTTACGAAAAGGATAAAGAGCACCTGATTTTCTTTCTTTTATAAGACAAATGATGTATCGTGGCAAAGGGGGGCATGGTGGGCTTTACTCTTAATATTTATGCTAAATTTCTCTTGATGAGATGAAAACGTAGTATGAGCATTGCCGGTAAGTTAAAAAGTTCACTGTAAAACATGCACATACAAAATGTAATGCTTTAGTAATACTAAGGCAGACAGAAATTGCACCTGATCAAAACTGGTATATAAAACAACAACACAGTAATAGTTCAGTCGTTTACGCCCCAAAGCCACGATATGATAAAATCTCACATCCTAAAAGAGTGCTGGTGACTCCATGCACAAGCAGGACATAATGGATTATTCGGAAAAAAAAAAGGTCATCATTACCTGTATTACCTCTTGCACATGATTATCGACGGTGAATAAATATTTGATTGCGCTGCCGCTGGCTCGTGCTACCAATCCATCATTCTACTGTAGGTATATCCGTCTGGCTTTATTCTATTCTATCATTATCATTATTATTATTATTATTATCATTATCATTATCATTATCATTATTATTATTATTATTATTATTATTATTATTATTATTATTATTATTATCATCATTATTATTATTATCATTATTATTATTATTATTATTATCATTATTATTATTATTATTGATTTTTTTTTTTTTTTTGGGTGGAGGGTGGATAACATTGTTTTCTTGCCCGGAAAGGACATTCAATCGAGAGACAATTTTCATCAGATGAGGGGTTTGATTTGATTTGATTTGATTCTGCATCATCATCTTGCATAAGTGAAATAAGATAATAATTATCATCATGTTGTCTCAGGGAATACATTATTCTAATGATGAATAACCTAGTATATGAAGCAATAGATTAAATTAAACTGAAGGCCTACATGCTTAGCTAAGCTTGGTGTGATTTCAGCCCTTTCACTCAACTTCATATAATATTGTTCAGCAGAAATGTGTTATCTTTATTATCATTCTCTCATTCATTTAAACGATAAGGGAGATAGTGAAAAAAAAAATGTATTACTAATACTATTTTTCATCCGACAAATTCAGCAATAACCATACATGACAAAAGTAAACATGATGTTGGCAGAATAGTTTCGTTTTCAGTTTCAGACGGATGGGAAAGAGGGAAGCGAATGTTGCATAAATGAAAGTGTTGCTCGCACTGTACATTGATTTTCATGATACGGAAGTATGTATTTTATGATCAATACAACCCATTTTGAACTGAATAACTGAAACTGCACTGGTCTTACACTCCGAGACACAGTGAACAGCTCCAGCACGTTTATTTTCATATTTCACTTGACATCTGTAAGTTAAAAAAAAAGAATACAAACAAGCAAGATACAAAATATGATATAAAGTGAGTCAAAATATAAAGTGTGTCAGCATGCATGTACATAATGTACACAAGACAATTCTCTATAACATGTGAAATATAAGATAATTATGGAACCACAAAAGCAAAGCTTGTAAACGCAGGTTCCAGGAGAAAAATACCAATGTAAATTATTTTGTTATGCACTGGAGATAGGACACAAAATACTAATGACGAAACTATATGAATGCTACAATAGCGAAGTACAAAGGGAAGAAGAAGTAAAAAGAAAAAAGAAAAACAAGAACCCAAAGAATAAGAACTGAGTGAAAAAATAGCATATAGATACACTAAGTATACGAGCACGTGTCTAGAATCAAGTTCTTAACGAGCTGTAAATACTAGTGTAGTGATTATAAAATGGGAAAATATACGCTGGACCAGAGGTAAAGCAATCGTTCACTGCAGGTTGATCCGCCATGCATTAAAAGAGGATTTAATGCAAATAACAGGCTATAAAATTTCTGGTTTGATCTTCCCGCAGATTTAATCAAATGTTTTAGTATGTACAATTTAAACAAAAATTAAAATCAACGTTACTTAACGAGTATAACTTGCCTGATTAGAATTTTATTACTGCGCGGCAAATGATTTATATCTTATATATAATTTTATATATCTATTCCTACAGGAAATGATTATTTTTTTAAATCTTTGTCCTTGTTCTCTCAGTGACATTGCTTATTGCATGCATGCTCTTTAGTCTTATTTTGGAAGCATGCATTTTGTGAATAGTCATTTGGTTTTCGGAGAGAGCGAGTCCTATATACGAGTTCATTCAAAGTTGCTAGCAATAGCAAGACTCATTTTAAAGGCAGGCCTATCAAACGCTAATGAATGGAAAAAGAAATGGAAGAATATATCTTTTTTTCATGGTCTGCTTTCATGTATCAATGTATCGCTTTTCGTCGGATATTAGAATTACCGCCTGTGTTAAAAAGATAACAACACAAAACTTACACAAAATAAGGAAACTAATCAAGATTAAAACCTAAACCACACGCAACGCAATAGATTTCAGGTTTCTTTGATGTTAGGATGAGTTTTTGGTTGGATACCAGGAAAATACCAATAACAGTGATTGATGAGGATGTTATGACGTAGTTTTTTTTTTTCACTGTGTGACGTATCAATTTTTGTAATTATATGACACGGTGTAGAAAATAAAGGTATCACAATATGTTGTGTGCAGTTGTTAGACAAGGGCGGCGAAATTTCAGACCTCGGGCTATAATGTCATACTATAAAATGTTGAGAAATGAAATAATCATATCACCTGTTAACGAGCTCACTCAAACCGAATACAATATGGCTATTAGAGTTCATGGCTCATTCATAGTTCATTGCTCCGTCATCATCGTGGGGTCCGTCAGTGTTACCATGGGAACGCGTGGAAGAATGATGGATTAGATTTGGGCGACGATAGGTGTAAACGGGAGTCATCACCAAAGCAACTGCATGAAAGATTGGCAACATGCAGACCATTTCGGTTATGCCGTAACAATTTCACATGTTAGGACTCAGTGATACACCTCCAAGTTCACCGAACCCTTAATTCTGTGTACACTTTACCGTCGTTAATCATCCAGTTATTAGAATAATTACTTTACGATGGATATTGAGGGAAAGAGCTCCCAAACAGCATTATCTTTGTTCAGTTGTCAAACTGTGTAGTGACGTCACATCCGTGTGTTTCTACGTCACTTGATGTCAGTGGTTCCCAGTGTATAGGGTCATCTGTGTTATTGTGAACGAAGCTCTGTACTTCCAAACCTTGGGTTCGAATCCCGGCTTCATGCGGTGCTTACGATTATCTCTCCCTGTTTAGGAGCTGTAATGATGGGAGGAACCTCTCTACAGAGCGCGCCAAGACGGAAGAAATGCATTTGCTCAAGATGACTATAACATTTCGATGTTCTTGTTTGTTTATAACTAATCAAAATAATCAGAATAAACCTAATGGTAGAGATAAACACACACCCAGCACATGTTAAAGTGTATCTTTGACCAAAAATATTTTTTGATATGTATAAGAGTTACATTTCAGTAACCTATTAGACCAAGAATCACAAAAAAGGGTTTAATATTAGCAAAGAAAAATACATTTAAAGTTATGAACATACCACTAAGGCCAATGGGTCTGAAAAGAAGATTATAACTTTGCTATTGTTCCCCGGCTGCCTAATCTCTTGCTGGTTCCTGAGAACGAAAGAAAGTTGACAGTCTTTCCTTTCAGACTCACTGATTCAGTTCTTATTTTGAATATCAAATATACTTTTTCTTCATTTATATGTAACATTTTTTCCTGATTGTTGGTGCAACAGACTACTTAAATATAACTCTTTTACATATCAACAATTATTATTTTTTGACCAAAGATACACTTTAACCATAGACACGCACACACACGCGCTCACATAACAGTATTAATTATAATGTATGAATATAAGTACCATATATTTACGCATGTGCATGGATTGTATGTATATTCGTTCATGTACATAGCAGTCAGCTTGAAAACAAATAAAAACTCAAAGGAAGATAAACTGATTCAGGCCGAGAGTGAACACCTCCCTGCTCTCGCCCATGACATATTCTTTTATAAAAGCACATACAAGACATTCGGTCGGCGGCTTCCTAAGTAAGGCGTTGTGTCATATCTCAATGCGCAATCTTGCGATGTTGATGATAGGCACTTGTGCTTTATTCCACTTTCTATGTGGGAAGCGAAAAACGCGGAGTCAACAGAGCAGAAACTAGTTTCATATAACGCCGCTGTTTGCCAAAGATACCAGAGTGGCGCCTCTTGTTCAGTTGATCAAACTCTATATCAACAAAGCTTCGCTGGTGTCTTTCCCTGCAAGGGAATAGAGCGCGTGTTCGAGTGTAGGTCGTTGTCCTCTATTGAAACTTACTCCCAACCAGTGTAGGCCTATGTTATGTGCTGATGTACGTAGAACGCAGTGTGTGGGCGTGTATCTGTAGGCCCCTATGTTATGTTCTGGTGTGCTGTGTCGCGTTTTGTTCTGGCATGTCTGGTGCAGGTAGTGCCGTAAGTTCTGATGACGTTTGATGCTCTGAAGTTCTGGGGGGTGTTTCACAAAGATTTAAGTTTGACTTAACTCATGCGTAAATCCCCAAACCCTGCGTAAATCCCTAAGTCCTGCGTAAATTTACGCAGGACTTTGAATCCTGTTTCACAAAGCTTAAGTCATGCGTAAGTCCCACCAAGTCCTGCGTAACTCTACGCATGGCCTGAAGCCATGCGTAAAGTCAGACTTAAATTCCAAAATGGGAAGTTCAAAAACATAATCAACTCCTAATATTCATTAATTTCTTCCACTTTATCTTATCCTGAGTGAGATGCCAGTATTTTTAACAAACTAGAGAATCACTAGTTTCGTAGAGGGTCTACTCCTACACTATTCACTGAACAATGGTCCAAATTAAAAATAGTCAGAAAAATAGATCCCTACCTACAAATGTACTGATAGTTTGAACTGTTAAGTTAAACCAAAATTTTAGCTCATAAAGAGCTATATAATCTACATGTATCTGGACTTTGGAAATTAATTATATTTCTACAAATCCTTTCTTGCCTGTGTTATCTTCTTAGCTGCTTACCCCATGAATATTAATGCATGCCTATCCATTATAAATATCATGCATTCACAACAAATTAGAAAAACCTAACAAATTAGTTAGACCTATACTTGTTAGAAATATCATACCTCTTGTGTACAGGACGGGGCTGTGTCTATCTACACTAACTGGTTTAGACCGATAAATTTGTCTCTTGTTCGGTAGCCTAATTTCTATCTGTACAGTCTGTAATACGGTCGACTGCATTCGCGACCGTATAAATACAGTTAACAAGAGGCTACCCGACAAGAGGCAGATTTATTGGTCTACCTCTACACATGACTGCCAATGAAATTAGCCAAGTTTTCATTTCTACGGTACCAGTTAACGTTACATCTTAATGAATGCTTTTTTTTTTCCTGGAAGCAAAAAACAAA